>NC_135823.1:69680157-69797888 GCF_964213995.1 Mustelus asterias
CATGGCAGTTGGTGGCATTTCAATTCAATTAATTCAAAATAAATCTGGAATTAAAAGCTGGTTTCATGGTCACCGTTACCGAGAATAAAACCCCATCCAGTTCACTAATGTCCTTTTCGGGAAGGAAATCTGCTGTCCTTATCCGGTCTGGCCCTGTGACTCCAGAGCCACAGCTGAACTCTGAACTCTTCTCTAAAATGGCCGCTCAGTTGTGCCAAACCGCCACAAAAAGTCAAAGAAGAAACAGCCTCCATCGTCACCGATCCAAAATCGTGGAATTCCATTCCTAAAAGCACTGCGTGTCATTGCCACTGCGCAAGGGGATGCCTCATCAACACTTTCTCAAGGGAAATTAGAATCATAGAATCATTACAGTGCAGAAGGAGGCCATTCGGCCCATCGATTCTGCACTAACCCACAATCCCACCCAGGCCCTATCCCCATAACCCTACTTATTTACCCTGACACTAATGGGCAATTTAGCATGGCCAATCCACCCAACCCGCACATCTTTGGAGTGTGGGAGGAAACCAGAGCACCCGGAGGAAACCCACGCAGATGCGGGAAGAACGTGCAGACTCCACACAGACAGTGACCCGAGGCTGGAATCGAACCCGGGTCCCTGGTGCTGTGAGGCAGCAATGCTAACCACTGTGCCATCGTGCCACCCTGGGGATAAGCAACAAATGCTGGTCTTGCTCACATTTCAATAAAGAATTTTAAACTGATACACTAAGACTTTGCTGATGTCTAACTGATAAGAATCACACTATCCATTGATTTTTGATATTTTGTTAAGACCTCCTTTAGCGCACTGTCGTACAGTGGGTGGGATTCTCCTGTCACGTGCCCCCCCCAGACCAGAAATTTCCACCCGAGCTCAACTGGCCTTTGAATGGTCTGCTGAATGTTCGGCCCATGTATCTAAGCATCTCACATATAACAAAATTACTCCCATAGATCATTTATAATGTGCACAATTCAATGCCCAGAATAACAGCGAGATGATTGACCAGTTAATCTGCTGGAAGGAGGAATGTTGTCCAGGACATTGTAGAATTCCTTCCTTGTTTGTCCTCAAATAATCAAACAGAATCTTTAATCAAATGGAACATTCCAACTTAATCTTCATATTTCATCAAAAGAAAGGCACAACCACAACAACATGGGGTGGGGGCATCATGGCACAGTGGTGAGCACTGCTGCCTCACAGCACCAAGGATCCGGGTTCAATTCCAGCCTCGGGTGACTGTGTGGAGTTTGCACGTTCTCCCCGTGTCTGTGTGGGTTTCCTCCGGATGTTCTGGTTTCCTCCCACACTCCAAAGATGTGCAGCTCAGGTGGATTGGCAGTGCTAAATTGATCCTAGTATCAGGGGATTAGGAGGGCAAATGCATGGGGTTACGGGGGATATAGTCTGGGTGGGATTGTGGTCGGTGCAGACTCGATGGGCTGAATGGCCTCCCTCTGCACTGTAGGGATTCTATGATTCTGTGAACAACACGTACTTTTAAAGTAGGTATTTACCTGTTGGTTCCTCATTATTGCCGCAGTACCAGGCTGAGTTGCCAGCCTAGATTATATGCTCAAATTAAGAGGTTAGGCCCTAAACCACAGCCTCCGTCTTTGAAGCAAATATACGACCCAGTTGGGTCAACTCGATACACATAAATATTGAGGAGCTGGATGGCTGTTCATTGGACAGATGAAAGGTGCCACTCTCGGATAGCTGCAACATTTACTCATCTTTCATCATTGGAATAGATTCTCAAGCAGTATCTCAGAAAAAGACTTTGGTAATTTACTTACCCACAAACATAGTAAATATTTTACAGATTAGCAATGGGAAGGTCTCCGTTAGTCGAGTTAATGGCCGGAATCTTATAACCGTTCGCACTGGTTCCATCCCACCGCAGTAAACGGAGATTTCGCCAGAAGCCAAATTCTCCAACCTCGCTGCAGCAGGAGCGTGGCGTGAACGGCTAGTAAGATCATACCCCAGAGTTTTACAGCACATAAAGGAGGCCCTTTGGCCCATCGTGTCTACGCCAGCCATCAAGCAGCTATTTATTCTAATCCCATTTTCCAGTACTTGGTCTGGATGCTATAGTGTTTCAAGTGCTCATCGAAATGTGGAGGGTTCCTGCCTCTATCACCCTTTCAGGCAGATTCCCACCACCCTCTGGGTGAAAAATCCTTTCTTAATTCCCCTCTAAATCTTCTGTCCCTTACCTTAAATCTCGTCCCCCCGGTTATTGACCCCTCTACAATGGGGAAAAGTTTCTTCCTCTCAACTCTATGATCCTCAAATTTTGTACACCTCAATCAGGTCCCCCCTCAGCCTTCTCTGCTCCAAGGAAAGCAACCCCAGTCCTAAGCAGCTTCTCTTTACAGCCCAGGCAAGTACCTTCACTCACGGTAAAGCTTCAAACATTATTGTCTACATCGTTCAATGTCAATTAGCACAAGAAACCAGGAATCTTTGTCATTTACTTAAAAGTCATCTTTGTCACTGAACTAACTTCTACCCTAATTCTCAACTCGTTTCGCATCAAAAACAATTCCAACAAGAGAAAGTGGCAATGCAGGTGGAGAAGGTAGTCAAGAAGGCATACGGCATGCTTGCCTTCATCGGCTGGGGCATTGAGTTTAAAGATTGGCAAGTCATGTTGCAGCTTTATAGAACATTAGTTAGGCCGTACTTGGAACATAGTGTTCAATTCTGGTCGCCACACTACCAGAAGGATGTTGAGGCTTTGGAGAGGGTACAGAAAAGATTTACCAAGATGTTGCCTGGTATGGAGGGCATTAGCTATGAGGAGAGGCTGGAGAGACTTGTTTTGTTCTCACTGGAATGATGGAGGTTGAGGGGTGACCTGATAGAAGTCTACAAGATTATGAGGGGCATGGACAGAGTGAATAGTCAGAAGGTTTTTCCCAGCGTTGCAAAGGGGGCATAGGTTTAAGGTGCGAGGAACAAGGTTTAAAAGAGATGTACGAGGCAAGTTTTCTTTTACACAGAGGGTGGTGGGGGAGGTAGTGGAAGCAGATATGACAGTGACATTTAAGGGGCGAGTTGACAAATACATGAATAGGATGGGAATGGGGGGAATGGGGGGGTTGGGGGGGGGGGGGGGGGTGGGGGGGATATGGTCCCTGGAAGGGTAAGGGGTTTTAGTTCAGTCGGGCAGCATGGTCGGTGCAGGCTTGGAGGGCCGAAGGGCCTGTTCCTGTGCTGTAATTTTCTTTGTTCAAGAGCCTAATATCTGTGACAAACAAAGCCAACAATGGAACATGCCTAGCCCCACTACAGGAAAGCGCTGTTTAAAATACATAAAATTACAAGAAGTTTTTACTTCCCACCCATTTCAGCTCAAGGGATTCAAAATAATTCAACTTGAATCTGATAGGATTTGGTAACAGAAAATTGGAACTGATCCAGAGACAGACTCTATCCCGAGAGAGAGAAGTACAATGTACCTTTCCGAAAAACTCCCGATCTCTCTGTTCCCGAAAACTACCAAAAAGCTACGCCAACATTGAATTTTGGAACGTATTTAAATCCGGGCAATTTGCTTTTTGCTCGTCTTTCAGAACATACGTTTTTTCCAGAGGTACTAAATGTCCGTAGAGGTATGATTTTTTTTCCGGAATAAGGCCAGTGTCATACAGTTTGTACTTCCTGCCTCTCTTCAAACAGATTACCTGTCTCCGGCCCTCTGCACAATCACTGGGACATTTCCTTATTTGGTGCACTTTGGAATAATTTCCCCCTAAAAGTGAACCGTATTGTAAAGATCAAGGCATTAAGATGGACGCACGGAAATGTTATTGAGTGGCTACTATTTATAAAGACTGACTGTGCTGACAGTCACAAACATGTTTCCTGTCGGGACTGGATGTATCTCTGATAAAGTAAAAACTGAAATGAAAGGCAACAGGCAGTCTGTCGCTGGCACTGTTTCCATAATTTGCACGAATCACACTCGCTAAAGTAGAAAACGTAGAAATTTGAGATTTGTTTGCATCTTTTGAGTGACATGCATGGTTACTAGTGGAGTCATTAAGTGCACCAACTCAATGTGAGCCACTGTGTAGGAGAATTTGGGAAATTGGTTGAGTGGCAGACGATAGTAAGTAGGGATACTGGGTGGGTACTCAGTTTGACAGGATGTGACTAGTGGTGTCCCACAAGGATCTGTATTAGGGCCTCAATTGTTCACAATATTACCAATTTGGATAATGACATAAAAAGTCATATATCTAAATTTTGCTAATGACACAAAGTCAGACGGCATTGTAGGCAATATTTTAAATTTTAAAGTTTATTTATTAGACTCACACCAACGCTTCTACTTTCTCTGGAGTTTAAGGAAATTTGGCATGTCAGTTACGACTCCCGCCAACGTTTACAGATGCACCATAGAAAGCATTCTTTCTGGTTGTATCACAGCTTGGTATGGCTCCTGCTCTGCCCAAGACCGCAAGGAACTACAAAAGGTCTTGAATGTAGCCCAATCCATCATGCAAACCAGCCTCCCATCCATTGACTCTACCTACACTTCCCGCTGCCTCGGCAAAGCAGCCAGCATAATTAAGGACCCCACACATCCCGGACATTCTCTCTTCCACCTTCTTCCATCGGGAAAAAGATACAAAAGTCTGAGATCACGTACCAACCGACTCAAGAACAGCTTCTTCCCTGCTGCCATCAGACTTTTGAATGCACCGATCTTGCATTAAGTTGATCTTTCTCTACACCCTAGCTATGACTGTAACACTACATTCTGCACTCTCTCCTTTCCTTCTCTATGAACGGTATGTTTTGTCTATAGAGCGCGCAAGAAACAATATTTTTCACTGTATACTAATACATGTGACAATAATAAATCAAATTACAAGTAGGCTTACATTAACACTGCAATGAAGTTACTGTGAAGATCCCTTGGTTGCCACACTGGTGCCTGTTTGGGTAGACGGAGGGAGAATTTAGCATGGCCAATGCACCAACCTGCACATCTTTCGGACTGTGGGAGGAAACCGGAGCACCCTGAGGAAACCCCCACAGACACGGGGAGAATGTCTGTGTGGAGTTTGCACAATCAGTCATGGCCGGAATCAAACCCATGACCCTGGCGCTGTGAGGCAGCAGTACTAACCACTGTGCCACCGTGCCGAGTGGATGATAGCATAAAATTATAAAGGGACATTGATAGACTAGGTGAATGGGCCAACTTGTGGCAGATGGCTTTCAATGTAAGCAAGCGTGAGGTTATCCATTTTGGACTGAAAAGGATAGATCAGGATAGTTTGTAGGTGGTATGGAGTTAAATACAGTAAATGTCCAAAGAGACTTGTGGCTTCAGGTGTATAAAATGCCACACACAGGTGCAGAAAATAATCAAGGCAGCTAATGGAATGCTGGCCTTTATATCTAAAGGGACGGAGTACAAGGATGCAGAAGTTATACAAAACCCTGGTTGGATCCCACTTGGAGTTACTGTGAGGAGATCTGGTCACCGCACCTTAGGAAGGATATATTGTCCTTGGAGGCAGTGCAGTGTAGGTTTACACGAATGGTACCTGGACTCGAGGGGTTTAATTATAAGGAAAAATGGCTTAAAAGCCCTAGAGTATATTTGATAATAATTCTGGTAAGAGTTTCATTGTGTCTACACACTGCTTCATGTGGCAACTGACACCTGCACTTGTTTCATCAGAATGAAGCTTTCCTTCCTGGTTCCCTACAACCAGTCACACGCCAAATACACATTACTGACAGACATCCATGGGGCAGCACGGTGGCACAGTGGTTAGCACTACTGCCTCACAGCTCCAGGGTCCCGGGTTCGATTCCCAGCTTGGGTCACTGTCTGTGTGGAGTTTGCACATTCTCCTCGTGTCTGCGTGGGTTTCCTCCAGGTGTTCTGGTTTCCTCCCGCAGTCCAAAGATGTGCGGTTAGGTTGATTGGCCAGGTTAAAAATTGCCCCTTAGAGTCCTGAGATGTGTAGGTTAGAGGGATTAGCGGGTAAATATATGGGGTAGGGCCTGGGTGGGATTGTGGTCGGTGCAGACTCGATGGGCCGAATGGCCTCCTTCTGCACTGTAGGGTTTCTATGATTTCTATGAAATATAATAAATAGGAGTAGGCCATTCAGCCCTTCAAGCCTGCTCCGCCATTCAATATGATCATGGACTTTCAGTATCCCACTCCTGCTTTCTCTCCATACCCCATGACCCCTTTAGCCACAAGGGCCACATCCAGCTCCCTCTTGAACATATCTGATGAACTGGCTCCAACAGCTTTCTGTGGTAGAGAATTCCACAGGTTCACAACTCTGAGTGAAGAATTTCTTCCCCATCTCAGTCCTGAATGGCTTACCTCTTATTCTTAGACTGTGACCCCTAGTTCTGCACTTCCCCAACATTGAGAACATTCTTCCCGCATCCAACCTGTCCAATCCCATCAGGATTTTATATGTTTCTGTGAGATCCCCTCTCATTCTTCTGAATTCCAGTGAGCACAAGCCCAGTCGATCCAGTCTCTCTTCAAATGTCAGTCCTGTCATTCCGGGAATCAGTCTGGGGAACCTTCGCTGGACTCTCCCAATCACAAGAATGTCCTTCCTTCGACTAAGAGATCAAAACTGTACACAATACTCAAAGTGTGGCCTCACTAAGGCCCTGTATAACTGCAGCAAGACATCCTTACTCCTGTACTCAAATCCTCTTGCTATGAAGGCCAGCATGCCATTGGCTTTCCTCTTCGCCTGTACCTGCCTGCCAAACTTCAGCGAATGTTATTAAGGCACCCAGGTCACGTTCCACTTCCCCTTTTCCTCAACTGCCGCCATTCAGATAATAATCTTCCTTCCTGTTTTTGCCACCAAAGTGGATAACCTCACATTCATCCACATTATATTGCATTTGCCAAGTATTTGCCCACTCAGCCAGCCTGTCCAAGTCAGGCTGGGGTTGGAAAATACTTTCAGCCTTTTCAGTGGGCCCCAGAGTTCAAGACAGGAAAAACACAGCTCACTGAGCTTTTGCTGCTAAATACTTGTGTAAATCATTTTAAAAACTGCTGAGTCAATCACCTTCATGGGAAGTTTATTTCAAACATTCACCATCTCAGCGTCAAGTTGTATATGCAATTTGTCCATTGTTGTTGTGCTCAATAATCTCTCAGAGTTCATTGAAACATAGAAACGAGAAGCAGGAGGAGGCCATTCGGCCCTTCGATCCTGCTCCGCCATTCATTTTGATCATGGCTGATCATTGAATTCAATATCCTGATCCCCCTCTTCCCCCCCCCCCCCCCCCCATATCCCTTGATCCCTTTAGCCCCAAGAGCTATATCTAATTTCTTTTTGAAACCAGACAACATTTTGGCCTCAACTACATTCTGTGGTAGTGAATTCCACACATTCACCACCCTCTGGGTGAAGAAATTTCTCCTCACTTCAGTTCTAAAAGGTTTACCCCTTATCCTCAAACTATGACCCCTAGTTCTGGACTCCCCCACCATTGGGAACATTCTTTCTGAATCCACCCTGTCTAACCCTGTTAGAATTTTATAAGTTTCTATGAGATCTCCTCTCACTTTTCTAAACTCCGGTTCAACTTGTCTTCATTTTTTAAGAACCTTGACCACCTCAGTAAGAGTACCATCTCCCACTCACCTCTGTTGGAAATCCTCAGGTTGGAAATCCTCAGGTATGTTATGAAGCCAGACTAGATCCCAATAATTTTTTATTTTTGGCATTCTGAAGAAAGGATGCTTCGCTCCAGGGGTCATTCCACTGACAAATTGGGATCATTTATCGATGATGTGGAGATGCCAGTGTTGGACTGGGGTAAACACAGCATGAAGTCTCACAACACCAGGTTAAAGTCCAACAGGTTTATTTGGTAGCACAAGCCACAAGCTTTCAGAGCGCTGCTCCTTCATCAGGTGAGTGGGATTTCAGTTCACAAACAGGGCATATATAGACACAAACTCAATTTACAAAATAATGGTTGGAATGCAAGTCTTTACACGTAATAAGTCTTAAAGGTACAGACAATGTGAGTTTAGAGAGGGTTAAGCACAGGTTAAAGAGATGTGTATTGTCTCCAGCCAGGACAATTAGTGAGATTTTGCAAGCCCAGGCAAGCTGTGGGGGTTACAGATAGTGTGACATGAACCCAAGATCCCGGTTGAGGCCGTCCTCATGTGTGCGGAACTTGGCTATCAGTCTCTGCTCAGCGACTCTGCGCTGTCGTGTGTCGTGAAGGTCGCCTTGGAGAACGCTTAGCCGAAGATCAGAGGCCGAATCTCTGTGACTGTTGAAGCGTTCCCCAACACTTCAGCGGTCATGGGGATTCGGCCTCTGATCTTCGGGTCAGCGTTCTCCAAGGCGGCCTTCACGACACACGACAACGCAGAGTCGCTGAGCAGAGATCGATAGCCAAGTTCCACACACATGAGGATGGCCTCAATCGGGATCTTGGGTTCATGTCACACTATCTGTAACCCCCACGACTTGCCTGGGCTTGCAAAATCTCACTAACTGTCCTGGCTGGAGACAATACACATCCCTTTAACCTGTGCTTGGCCCTCTCTCCATTCACATTGTTTGTACCTTTAAGACTTGATTACCTGTAAAGACTCACATTCCAACCATTATTTTGTAAATTGAGTTTGTGTCTGTATACGCCCTGTTTGTGAACTGAAATCCCACTCACCTGACGAAGGGGCAGCGCTCCGAAAGCTAGTGGCTTGTGCTACCAAGTAAACCTGTTGGACTTTAACCTGGTGTTGTGAGACTTCCTACCATCTTTTATCGAAACAAGCTTTCTTCATAAAGTTTAAATATATCCAAAACAAAGTAAAACAGTTTAACCGTTGGGCAATCTTTAAACACAAAAAGAAACAAATTCTAACTTATTCAGTTCCAATTAAGCAATATTTCTTTAATAGACTTAAACTCCACTTTAAAAATCCAGGGATACTTGCTTTGACTTGGGTTAACAGCTTTGGAGCTTCCAGAGAAAATTTGGAGAGAGAGAGAGAGACTTTGGAGAGGGCGTGGGATTTTGTAATCTCTCTTAGTAATGTAGATGTCTCTTGCAGCAATATGCTCTTGGTTTCCTGCACAAACATGCCTGTAATGTGATGACCAGAACTGCACACTGCACTTCAGATGGGATCAGCCACTCTATACAACTCGCACTTCTATTTGCTTTCTTTATTTCCCGTTGGACAGATAGTTTCGAACATCTGTCCACTCTTACCCACAATTTCCTTTCCTCTTGTCATATCAGCACCATTTAAAGAACAGTTCCAACATTCCTTTACCCATTTAATTGCCTTTCACTTGCGGGCATCAAATTTCATTCGCCGTTTCTTAAACTAGTTTCCCAGTTTCTAGAATTCCCTGCACTCGATCAGTTTGCCTTTGATTGTTTACACCCCCAATAAATGGTCTCCTCCTGTTCCTATTAAGTGCAGTCTCCATAATTGTAAAGACGCTCGTTTACCAGTTTAGGGAAAACATGACGGTTTATATACAGGTTAAAACTATACAGAGGCTTATACCCTCGTGGCTGCCATCAGCTCCCGAAGTGACTCTGAGTCCAGCAGGCCACACGCACTAGGATGATCCCCCATCCTGCTCCCCAATTGGTTCCCTTATTGTGACCCTTATTCTGAAGATTAAAAAGGACAATCACCACGGTAATGAACAGAAATCTCCAATGCAGAAGGAAAATCTGGTCACCATGGCGGCCAACGTTCCAACTTTCCCAGTGTAGTCTCTCCAGCACCACCTGCTCCTTCTGAACAGGTTGAATGTGTGATAGTTTGTTTGACCACAGAGGGCGTCTCACTCTTCAATGCCTAATCTGCTCAGTTTTTGGCTTTCTGTACAAACTGAGCACATTGGAACCCCACCAAAAAATTCCCCCCACGGTGGAATCTTGTATTTGCTTATGAAATGGGAAATGGGAATATTTCATTATGGTCCCAACATTAACGGCGACTATCACACAACTGACAGCTGCATTCTATTCAACGCTGACTGTTATTTATGTTCTGAGGTTTTCTTTAAGAACAGAGGAATTAGGGACAGAAGTCGGCAAATTCAGCCTTTTGAGCGCGCTCTGCCATTCAATCAGATCATGGCTGATCTCTCCTTGTTCCCCATATCCCTCTTTCCTTTTTATTATTAGAAATATATCTATCTCCTTATTGAAACCATTCAATGATTCAGACTCCACCGCGCTCTGGGGCAGCGAGTTCCACAAATTCACCCCCCTCTGCGAGAAGTAGTTCCTCCTCATCTCAGTTTTAAATCTACCGCCTCTCAACCTATCCCTGTGACCTCTTGTTCCAGATTGCCCCACAAGAGGAAACATTTGGTTGACATTTACTTCATCAATCCCCTTTAAAATGTTATATACCTCGATCAGATCCCCTCTCATCCTCCTAAACTCCAGCGAGTATAAGCCCAAACTTGAATCTCTCCTCATACCTCAATCCTTCCATTCCCGGAATCAATCTGGCGGACCTCCTCTAAATTGAAACCTAAACTAATTGGTCGGAGTTGTAATATATTTAATGAAAGCAGTCATTTCGTTTTTCTCCTCCATTGCAGTGTCGACCTCTTCCAGCCATTCTTCACGCGCAAGCCTAAACAAAGCTTGGAAAACTTGGTTACCATTCGGTGCGTCCCAGCTGAGCCAATATCTGCTCTCACCTGCTGACGTGCATCGTGTAGGAGTCACTGAGCAAGCTCGATAAGTTAAGCTGGCGCAAGCTGGAAACCTGCCGACATATTTCCAGTTTCAGCTTAGAAAAATGAGGCCAATAGTTGCACACTTCGTGACACCCAGACTGAGGAGTCACTCAGCGAAGACCAGTGGAGCCTTCGTGGTTTGTTTTGCTTTGCTCCATATTAGGCAATGCCTTTCATAACTCAGCATCTCAGAGAAAAAGTGAAGAACCACCAAGACCTTTTACAGTAATTTACAATCCCCTTTGTTTTCCTATACCATATTTATACTGGCCTGTCGCACCGTACTAACCGCCAACTGTAAACCCAAAGCCTCATCATTATGTCACACAGAAACTAAACAAATGTGAATCAATACTTATCCCTGTTAGAACAAAGTACAGCACAGGAACAGGCCCTTCGGCCCTCAAGCCTCTGCCAATCATGATGCTCAAAAAACCCTTCTGTCCTTACTCGGTCCGTATCCCTCTATTCCCTTCCTATTCATGCACCCATCCAGATGCCTCTTAAATGTTGCTAATGTTCCTGCTTCCACCACCTCTTCTGACAGCGTGTTCCAGACACCCACCACTCTCTGCGTGAAAAACTTCCCCCGCACATCTCCCTTAAACTTTCCCCCTCTCACCTTGAACCGGTGCCCCCTTGTAATTGACACTTCCATCCTGGGAAAAAGCCTCTGACTATCCACCCTGTCTGTGCCTCTCATCATTTTGTAGACCTCTATCAGGTCTCCCCTCAGCCTCCGTCTTTCCAGTGAAAACAATCCTAGTTTATTCAAAGTCTCCTCATAGTCAACACCCTCGAGACCAGGCAACATCCTGGTGAACCTTCTTTACACTCTCTCCAAAGCTTCCATGTCCTTTTAGTAGTGTGATGACCAAAACTGCACACAACACTCCAAATGCGCCCTAACCAAGATTTTGTATAGCTGCAACATGATTTCCCAACTCTTGTACTCAATGCCCTGATCAACGAAGGCAAGCATGCCATATGCCTACTTAATCACCTTGGCCACCTGTGTTGCCACTTTTGGGGAACTGTGGACCTGCACGCCCAGATCCCTCTGTGTGTTAATGTTCCAAAGGATTCTGCCATTTACAGTAGAGTTCACATCTATATTTGATCCTCCAAAATGCATCACCTCACATTTGTCTGGATTAAACTCCATCTGCCATTTCTGTGCCCAGGTCTCCAATCTATCAATATCGTGTTGGATCCTCTGACAATCCCCGGCACTATCAACAATTCCACTATTCTTTGCGTCATCCGTAAACTTACAAATCAGACCACCCACATTTTCCTCCAGATCATTTATATATGCGACAAACAACAGATGTCCCAGCACTGATCCCTGGGGAACACCACTAGCTACAGATCTCCATTCTGAAAAAAATACGCTTCCATCATTACTCTGTCTTCTACAACCAAGCCAGTTCTGTATCCATCCAGCCAGCCCACCCCGAATCCCTTGTGATTTTAGTTTTTGTACCAGTCTACCATGTGGGACCTTGTCAAATGCTTTACTAAAGTTCATATAAACTATATCCACAGCCCTTCCCTCATCAATTATCTTTGTCATCTCTTCAAAAAGCTCAATCAAGTTGGTGATACATGACCTTCCCTGTACAAAACCATGCTGCCTCTCACTAACTAGTCCATTTTCTTCCAAATGTGCATATATCCTGTCCCTCAGTATCTTCTCCAAAAGCTTCCCCACCACTGATATCAGGCTCACCGGCTTATAGTTTCCTGGATTATCCCTGCTTTCTTTCTTTAACAAGGGAACAACATTGGCTATTCTCCAGTCCTCTGGAACCTCGCCTGTGGTCAAAGAGGATGTGAAGATATCTGATAATGGCCCAACTATTTTTCCCCTTGCTTTCCGCAGTAACCTGGGATAAATCCCATCCGGCCTCGGGGATTTGTCTACCTGAGGGACATTTGGTGCTCAGTATGCGCAAAACAGCTCAACAGAAACATTCTAGCTTGATAACCCTGCACCTTTCCTTCTTTACAATGTTACACTATTTTATAATCCTCTATATGTGTGGCACGGTGGTTAGCACTGCTGCCTCACTGCTCTAGGGACCTTGGTTCAATTCCTGGCTTGGGTCACTGCCTGTGCAGAGTCTGCACATTCTCCCCGTGTCTGCGTGGGTTTCTTCCAGGTGCTATGGTTTCCTCCCACAGTCCAAAGATTTGCGGGTTAGGTGGATTGGCCATGCTAAATTGCCCCCTCGTGTCCAAGATGTGTAGGTTAGGAGGGTTAGTGGGATAAATACGTGGGGTTACAGGAAAGGGCCTGGTTGGGATGTTCTGTTGGAGAGTTGGTGCAGACTTGATGGGCTGAATGGCCTCCTTCTGCACTGTAGGGATTCAGTGATTTAACACAATTTGAACAACTTCAGTAGATGCACAATTCAGGACTGAACTCAAAATTTCAAATATTCTTCAAACTGATGTAAATTTGAATTTCTGAACAACCTAGTTTTCTAACTCAGTTTGAACCAGCCTTTTAACATGGGGAGGGGTCTTGCTGTTTGGATTCTCTTCAACACTCAACTAATGATCAATGTTTTCTTTCTGAATTGTTAAAAAAAACACCTGTGAAGAAGAAAAAGCTGAAAGGAGCGAATGGACAGGAGGAAACCCATGCAGACACGGGGAGAATGTGCAGACTCTGCACAGGCAGTGACCTAAGCCGGGAATTGAACCCAGGTCCCTAGAGCAGTGAGGCAGCAGTGCTAACCACCGTGCCACACATACAGGGGATTATTCAAGGCCTGATGGTCAATATTTTAGGGTGGCACACGATCGTACAACTTTAACACTTTTGCCGATTAATTAACCAATAAAGTTTCAATGTGAAAACAGTGAGGGATCTTACCACGGTCAGAAAGTTAAGGTTTTAACGATACCACTTACCCCCTCCCTATTCATGGGTCTCCCACATCCCCAAAGAATTCCAATAGATTCATTGTATGTGGAATTCTTTATCACAGCATGTTCAAGGCTGAAATGGGGAGGTGGTGGCCGCATGGTATGGTCACTGGACTAGCAATCTAGAGAGCCAGGGTAATGCTCTGGGGACCCCGGTGCAAATCCCACCACAGCAGATGGTGAAATTTGAATTCAATAGAAATCTGGAATTAAAAGTCTAACAATGACCATGAAACCATTGTCGATTGTCGGAAAAACCCATCCGCTTCATTAATGTCCTTTAGGGAAGGAAATCTGCCGTCCTTACCTGGTCTGGTCTACATATGACGCCAGACCCACAGCAATTCTTAAATGCCCTCAGGGATGGGCAATTAATGCTGGCCCAGCCAACACCACCCACATCCCAGGAATAAAAAAGGCATTTTTAATCAGTAAGGGAATCAAGGGTTGCGGGGATAAGGCGGGAAAGTGGAGCTGCAATTATCACATCAGAACAATCATGATCAATCATGGAGGGATGTCAGAAGTTACAGAGGGACATTGATAGGATGCAAGACTGGGCGGAGAAGTGGCAGATGGACTTCAACCCAGATAAATGCGTAGTGGTCCATTTTGGCAGGTCAAATGGGATGAAGGAGTACAAAATAAAGGGAAAGACTCTTAGTACTGTAGAGGATCAGAAGGACCTTGGGGTCCGGGTCCATAGGACTCTAAAATCGGCCCCGCAGGTGGAGGAGGTGGTTAAGAAGGCGTATGGTGTGCTGGCCTTTATCAATCGAGGGATTGAGTTTAGGAGTCCGGGGATAATGATGCAGCTATATAAGACCCTCGTCAGACCCCACTTGGAGTGCTGTGCTCAGTTCTGGTCGCCTCATTACAGGAAGGATGTGGAAAAGATTGAAAGGGTGCAGAGGAGATTTACAAGGATGTTGCCTGGATTGAGTGGCATGCCTTATGAGGATAGGCTGAGGGAGCTCGGTCTTTTCTCCTTGGAGAGATGTAGGATGAGAGGAGACCTAATAGAGGTATATAAGATATTGAGAGGCATAGATCGGGTAGACTCTCAGAGGCTTTTTCCCAGGGTGGAAATGGCTGCTACGAGAGGGCACAGGTTTAAGGTGCTGGGGTGTAGGTACAGGGGAAATGTTAGGGGGAAGTTTTTCACACAGAGGGTGGTGGGCGAGTGGAATCGGCTGCCGTCAGTGGTGGTGGAGGCAAACTCAATAGGGTCTTTTAAGAGACTCCTGGATGAGTACATGGGACTTAATAGGATGGAGGGTTATAGGTAGGCCTAAAAGGTAGGGATATATTCGGCACAACTTGTGGGGCCGAAGGGCCTGTTTTGTGCTGTAGTTTTTCTATGTTTTTCTATGATCTCATTGAGTGGTAGAACAGACCTGATGGACCGAATGGCCTTCTTCTTTTCCTATGTCTCGTGGTCTTAGATGCGAGCTACCTTTCTGAAACACACTCTGGTTGGAGTTCTTGATTGTACATCTTTTTAAAGATTATATTTGCGTTATTTACCCCACATTGAATGAATTCTCCAGCCCCCAGTCCCCACCCCTCCCTCCTTCACCACTTCCATAGTATTGAAAAATAATGTGTAGAGGAGTCAAATATGATCCATTCTAAACACGTTTAATAAAACAGCAAATGTTACAAAGAGTTAAAAGGGGAAGTGTTTTACTCACGTGCACAATATTGACTGATCCTCACGGTCTGTAAAAGAAAGGATTCAAATCACAAGCTGAAAGCGGGTGAATTTTCTACCTACAGTCTGTCATTTGCAATCTAACACAAAGATTTGTTGCTGCATTCACCAATAAGCCTGGAGTGCACATGAGGACCCTGAGAAAAATAATTAATTATCACTCATTAATTCACCTAGCTTCACAAATTGAGGGGTTTAATTTCAAAATCCCTTCATCCGTCTCCCAGTCTGAGGACGGGCATCCTTGCTATTGAGGGAGTCCAGCGAAGGTTCACCAGACTGATTCCTGGAATGGCAGGACTGACATTTGAAGAGACTGGGCTTGTACTCACTGGAATTTGGAAGAATGAGAGGGGATCTCATAGAAACATATAAAATCCTGATGGGACTGGATATTTATTTAGCCAAGCTATTCCATCTTGTAACAGCCAAATTATTCCATCTTGTGACCCAGTAAGGGTCAATGTGAAGTTTATACAGGACTAGATGCAGGAAGAATGTTCCCAATGTTGGGGAATTCCAGAGCTAGAGGTCACGGTCTAAGAATAGGGGGTAAGGCATTCAGGACTGAGATGAGGAAGAACTTCTTCACCCAGCGAGTTGTGAACCTGTGGAATTCTCTAGCACAGAAAGTTGTTGGGGGCCAGTTCATTAGATATGTTCAAGAGGGAGCTGGACACGGCCCTTGTGGCTAAAGGGATCAAGGGGTCTGGAGAGAAAGTGGGAGTGGGATACTGAAAGTGCATGATCAGCCATGATCATATTGAATGGTGGTGCAGGCTTGAAGGGCCGAATGGCCTACTCCACCTATTTTCTATAAATTCATTCACAACAGGGGAGTCTCACCACATGAACAAATTGGCTTAATTTATTATAACTTCTTTAACGCTTTTCTATCTTGGTTTGTTTCCCTTCACCTATTATCTTTAATCAAACAATTGACCATTGTCAATCCCGATTGCATTGTTGAGGCTTCAGTGTAACTGTTGGTGGGCAATAAATGCGGCCTTGCCAATGTTAGCCATATCCCAAGAACCAACAATAAATCTCCAACGCCTGTCCCCTTGTTGTCAAACACAATGGAATTGGCTTCATTCTTAGCTGTCTTTGTACATGTGCATTGACATATGCAGTTGACATAAGTAGACATGATGAGGACAGGATTTCACTTGACTGACATACCCTGGATGGTTGAATAACCTGTCGATATTTATTGCCAAGGCTGACAGGTGAATAATAGCAGCACAGTGGTTAGCACTGCTGCCTCACAGCGCCAGTGACCTGGGTTCGATTCCTGTCTTGTGCCACTGTCTGTGTGGAGTCTGCACATTCTCCCCATGTCTGTGTGGGTTTCCCCCAGGTGCTCCAGTTTCCTCCCACATTCTGAAAGATGTGCTGGTTCGGTGCACTGTCCTGAACAGGTGCCAGAGTGTGGCGACTAGATGAATTTCACATTCACTTCATTGCAGTGTTAATGTAAGCCTTATTTGTAACTAATAAATAAACTTTAACTTAGCCAAGTTACCCGAGAAATTGCCCAGCAAAGAATTATATCCCAGCCAAGACCCAAGGCCTTTGGATGAACAAAGGTGAAAGTTGGGAAAGAAAAATATTCCACTGATATTATATTAGCGTAATTACATTGCAGGTTTATGAAGATGTAAAGAGGATGTCTGCTGAATAGAAATCATAGAAACCCTACAGTGCAGAAGGAGGCCATTCGGCCCATCGAGTCTGCACCGACCACAATCCCACCCGGGCCCTACCCCCATAACCCTACATATTTTTATGCGCTAATCCCTCTAATTTACGCATCCCGGGACACTAAGGGACAATTTAGCATGGCCAATCAACCTAACCCGCACATCTTTGGACTTTGGGAGGAAACCGGAGCACCCGGAGGAAACCCACGCAGACACGAGGAGAATGTGCAAACTCCACACAGACAGTGACCCAAGCCGGGAAGCGAACCCAGGTCCCTGGAGCTGTGAAGCAGCAGTGCTAACCACTGTGCCACCGTGCCACCCAATATGGAGTTGCAGTTTGATTGTTAAATATGAATACTTTGAGGTTGTGTTGAACTAAGCACTTTTTAACCATCAAACCCAGCTTCAGGTGGAAATCCCCACATGCCCGAGGTTATAACTCACATTCCATTCGTTTTCTAGATATAATGACCAAATTAGCATTTACATTTTAAACATGAGGGGTTACAACCATATGGGGCGGAATTCTACCTGCTCGCCCCGCCCATCGATGGGACGGGGGCAGGGCCTCACTGCCACTCTGCAGTAGCAGGGGCCTGACAGCTCTCTCTGTCTATCTGCTAATGAGCATGTGCAGCATCAGAGGTCTGCACATGCGCAATACCTCCCTCTGCAGGCTGTCTGGTGGGTTAAGCCCCGCCCACAGCCTTTCTGGCCAGAAACTGACGAGCCCATCTTTTCAGAGACAGAGTGCATAAGATTGGGCGTGAAAACACCCAAGAACACACCCAAAAAATGGATCTAGAACACTCCCATTTTCAGACTAGCTGGACACAGAAAAAAATCTCGTAAACTTCCACCCATGGTGGAATGCTGCTCAACACAAGGTCGGGTTTTGTGACTTCTGGCTTTCCTGGTTGAAAAGGAAAGTATATGGGGAACAGCAGTCGGCCATTTGGCCTTCTGAGCCTGGCTGATAATCTTTCAGTGCCATTTTCCCGCACTGTCCCCATATCCCTTCATGTCTTTACCATCTAGAAATGGAAACACAGATGAATTTACTCTGTTTTATTCGAACATATTCATGTCACTGAAGCATTCAGCACCCTCTCCTTTCCTTCTCTATGAATGGTATGCTTTTTAAAAATGTATTAACGTCACAAGTGGGCTTACATTAACTCTGCAATGAAGTTACTGTGAAAATCCCCTAGTCGCCACACTCTGGTGCCTGTTCGGGTACACAGAGGGAGAATTTAGCATGGCCAATGCACTTAACCAACACGTCTTTCGGATTGTGGGAGCACCCGGAGGAAACCCACGCAGATACGGGGAAAATGTGCAGACTCCGCACAGACAGTGACCCAAGCCGGAAATGGAACCCAGGTCCCTGGTGCTGTGAGGCAGCAGTGCTAACCACTGTGCCACCGTGCCGCAGCGCGCAAGAAACAATACTTTTCACTGTATCCCAATACACGTGACAATAATAAATCAAATAGTTTTTAAATGTTCATTAAATTTAAAGAGAGAGTAATCTGGATTTAGCGTGAGTGAAACTGGTCTACACCAGTAACCCAAAACAAGCTCATTGTGCATCAGCAGCCAATGCATTTCGTCACCATTTTCGTGAAAGCAAACAGGAAAAGATTGTTCAGGCAGGGTGTACAATGAGCTGTTGATTTACGTCAGCCCATTTAGTGCGACAGTGTGTTCACCAATTCAACACGCAACATTCTGTAACCACTTTCTAAAATGTCCCAACAAACATTTGGGCTCAACATCCCTGGGTTCAGAAGGGTTCCAGCACAAATAGCTACAATCAAGGTTTCTGCTATCTCTCATCAGAATTTCACACTGTTTTTGTTTTGAGATTAAAGGGATTGAAATATTTTTTTCCAATTGCACCGATATAAAAGCAAGAATTCTTCAGTGAAATTGAGGATTAGTTAAATAACATTCCAAGCTTTGCTCACATTGCCCAGCGAGGCACTGGATTATTTTGGTGATCAGAAGTGGTGTTAATGCTATCAGTACTTTTCATCAAAACTTAATAATAGTCTCTAAGATTCTGTGAAGTTAGGACCAGTCACCCAACAAAGGGTCAGTGACTGCAGCAGGTATTAACAAGAGTCTGATCAATGCTGGGAAACTCCATTACTGCCACTGATAGTTAAAACTAATTTCAGGCAGATCACCAAAGTGTTTACGAATTCCAAATTCACCTTGCCAGATTGATGCGAGCCACATAGAAAGGCCAGGTCAGAAAGAGAACTGGGCACTATGGAGGAAGAGATTTTTAAGATTCAGAATTGCATCCAGATTAAACAATAGATCAGAGGCTGAACAAGTCAATACTTCACTGTACAATAAAGTCAAGTGGAGATAGAGGTTGAATTTCATAGAATAGAATTTCACAGAATCCCTACAGTGCAGGAGGAGGCCATTCAGCCCATCAATCCTGCACTGACAACAATTCCACCCAGGCCCGATCCCGACAACCCCATGTATTTACCCTGCTTGTTCCTCTGATACTAAGGGGCAATTTAGCATGGCCAATCAACCTAACCCGCACATCTTTGGATTGTGGGAGGAAACCGGAGCACCCAGAGGAAACCCACGCAGACACGAAGAGAATGTGCAAACTCCACACAGACAGTGATCCAAGCCGGGAATCGAACCCAGGTCCCTGGAGCTGTGAAGCAGCAGTGCTAACCACTGTGCTACCGTGCCACATCTGACGAAGGTAGATATTGACTATCTACCTTGTCTATGCCCCTCATTATTTTAAAGACTTCTATAAGGTCACCCCTCAGCTTCCTATGCTCCAGAGAAAAAAGTCCCAGTCTATCCAGCCTCTCCTTATAACTCAAACCATCAAGTCCCGGTAGCATCCTAGTAAATCTTTTCTGCACTCTTTCTAGTTTAATAATATCATTTCTATAATAGGATGACCAGAATTGCACACAGTATTCCAAGTGTGGCCTTACCAATGTCTTGTACAACTTCAACAAGACGTCAACTCCTGTATTCAATGTTCTGACCGATGAAACCAAGCACGCTGAATGCCTTCTTCACCATTCTGTCCACCTGTGACTTCACTTTCAAGGAGTGATGAACATATATCCGTAGATCTCTTTGTCCTGTAACTCTCCCCAATGCCCTACCATTAACTGAGTAAGTCCTGCCCTGGTTCAATCTACCAAAATGCATCACCTCGCATTTGTCTAAATTAAACTCCATCTGCCATTCGTCAGCCCACTGGCCCAATTGATCAAGATCCTGTTGCAATTGGAGATAACCTTCCTCACTGTCCACTATGCCACCAATCTTGGTGTCATCTGCAAACTTACTAACCATGCCCCCTATATTCTCATCCAAATCATTAATATAAATGACAAATAACAGTGGACCCAGCACTGATCCCTGAGGCACACCGCTGGTCACAGGCCTCCAGTTTGAAAAACAACTCTCTACAACCACCCTCTGGCTTCTGTCAAGAAGCCAATTTTGTATCTATTTAGATACCTCACCTTGGATCCCGTGAGATTTAACTTTATGCAACAACCTACCATGCGGTACCTTGTCAAAGATCTTGCTAAAGTCCACGTAGACAACATCAACTGTACTGCCTCATCTACCTTCTTGGTTACCCCTTCAAAAATGAAACTGGAGAGACATGATTTTCCACTCACAAAGCCATGCTGACTGTCCTTAATCAGTCCTTGCATCTCTAAATGTCTGTAGATCCTGTCTCTCAAAATACCTTCCAACAATTTACCCACCACAGATGTGAGGCTCACTGGTCTGACTTCTCTTGAACCACGGCAGTCCTGTGTAACACACTGGGACATTTCACTGCCTTAGAGGCTCCAGTTAAATTGCTGCTGTAATTTATTGATTTTTGGATGTGTCCCATTCTGTGCCTTTTTGCACCCTTTGCCAACCTTGCAAATCTCCCATGCTGTGCAGTCACTAATCCCTTCAATTACTTAGGAAAATACCATAGCTGACAGCAGCAACTTTAATGGGGACGATTAAAATCTCCGCCAAGATAACTGGGTTGTGCAGCCTTTCATGAGCAACATTCTTGGAGTTTTATAATTGTTGCACTGTTTAAACAGCCATTATTAATTTCCGTGGCTTAGTTGGTGAAGATAACTTTAAAAGGTCAACAGCTGATAGCGGTGTATCTCTGGTCAGGAGGTTCCTGTGACCTGGCTAAGGGAGTGGGAAACTTCTTGATTCGTGTTTCCGAGGGACTGGGAATTGGTTTAATTTGTGTTTGGGTTTAGTTAGCGGAAGTGAAAACGCCCGGAGGCCCAGTTCTCACTCCAGGTTTAGCACCAACTCCGCTTGGATTGGTTGGTTTATTTATGAGATGGTACAATTACTGTAGAGAATGCGCCGGGACCCTGACAAACTTTGAGACTGTTTCCCCCCCCCCCCCGCCTTTGCCAAAATAAAAAACTTGCTGTGACATTTTCCTTTCACATGCCGTGGTGGTTTCTGGTTCCGATTTAGTTTCTGGCTGACTTATGGTGCAGTTGGCTGGAAAATGCACTTGGGGAAGTGCTTCAAGAAAAAATAAAAATGCTTTTGTCTCTCATTCCAGTGATTGTATGTGAGAGAGAGAATTTGGAAAGCCCACAGAAATCTATCACTATATTAAGCCAGCTCAGAAGATGGAGAGACGGCGTGGGCAGTATGATTCAGCAAGATGGGTCAGTCCTGGTCAGCTTTTTCCTGTGATTTAGAACACAATGTCTCAACTTGATGGTTTCCCAGTGACGTCACTGAGAACAGATGGAATGAATCCAATCTCAATTCCAGTTACTTTGGAGCAAATTAAACCAGTCCTAGATGGCAGGACTTGTGAACTTTTGTTTCGCTGATTAGAAGTAAAAAGAATGTTTAGAATGGGGTTGAGGTAACCCCGATACCACAATCCTGTCGTGTACTGTAAACACCATCAACAATTCAGTACATCAGATCACTGCTGCTAACCCTCTAGCCTGTTCACTCAGCAACATCAGATCAGAGGGGCAGCACGGTGGCACAGTGGTTAGCACTGCTGCCTCACAGTGCCTAGCACTGCTGCCTCACAGTGCCAGGGACCCGGGTTCAATTCCCGGCTTGGGTCACTGTCTGTGTGGAGTTTGCACATTCTCCCCGTGTCTGCGTGGGTTTCCTCCGGGTGCTCCGGTTTCCTCCCATGCTCCAAAGATGTGCAGGTTAGTCATGGTAAAAACTGGTCATCCAATCACCCAAAAATTGATCATGATAAGTTGACCCTAGTGTCAGGGGGATTAGTAGGCTAAATATGTGGGATTGCGGGAACGGGGCCTGGGTGGGATTGTGGTCAGTGCACACTCGATGGGCCGAATGGCCTCCTTCTGCACTGTAGGGATTCTATGATCATGTGGAGTTGCTGGCGTTGGATTGGAGTGGGCACAGTAAGGAGTCTCACGACACCAGGTTAAAATCCAACAGGTTTATTTGGTATCACGAGCTTTTGGAGCGCTGTTCCTTCATCAGGTATGCCGTGTTTGTGAACTCTACCTCTCCACTCACCTGATGAAGGTGCAGCGCTCCAAAAGCTCATGATTCCAAATAAACCTATTGGACTTTAACCTGGTGTCATGAGACTTTTACTGAGCAATATCAGAGATAGAGGTTTACAGCATGGAAACAGGCCCTTTGGCACCACTTGTCCATGCTGCCCAATTTTTACCACTAAGCTAGTCCCAATTGCCCGCATTTGGCCCACATCCCTTTATACCCATCTTACCCATGTAACTGTCTCGAAAACCGTACCCGGCTCTACTACTGCTTCTGATAGCAGATGGGTTTATACTCGCTGGAGTTTAGGAGGATGAGAGGGGTTCTGATCGAGGTATAAAATGTTAAAAGGGATCGATAAACTCAAAGTAGACCAAATGTTTCCGCTTTGGGGCAATCTTGAGCAAGAGGTCACAGGTATAGGTTGAGGCGGTAGATTTAAAACTGAGATGAGGAGGAGCTACTTCTCGCAGAGGGTGGTGAATTTGTGGAACTCGCTGCCCCAGAGCGCGGTGGAGTCTGAATCATTGAATGGTTTCAAGGAGGAGATAGATATATTTCTAATAAAAATGATAAGGGGATATGGGGAACAGGTGGGGAGGTGGATTTGAACCAGGGAGAGATCAGCCATGATCTGATTGAATGACGGAACAGGCTCGAAGGGCTGAATGTATCTAGTTCCTATGGATGTCAACAAATGTTGCTTTTCTAAAAAAGATACTTGACTCTAGTTGCAGTAGCTTCAGGAGAATGTGACGTTTATCCAAAGCTTCTGCATCAAAAGTAGCTTTGACCAAGACCTGAAGCATGTCAAATCTCAATAAAGTTATTCTCTGGACTGGCTTCTGCTGAATAGTATGAAGCGAGGATTGGGGGTGGAATTGTTGGTTAATGGGATCATGGTGAATTGTCTGTGTCACACAGTTCCCGATTCATTTCTCTTTGAAGTGAATATGTAAAACAATCCAGCCATCTGCTGGGAGTCTGTTTTACCACTAAACCAAATTCACCCCCAGACTCTGTGGAAATACAGAACATTGCTCATTGAATTATTGCACAAACATTTTAGATTAATACAAGCGGACCTTCATTATTAACAGAAGTTGAAGTCAATCACACAAAAGAAAGAAAATAAATCACACAGGAATCTTTATAAAGCTATATTGTGATAAGATTTCCGCATTTTTCCTTGCACTAACCCCAAGACAGCATTTGGCAACTTACTCCGAAACGTTAACCAATATTATTCTCGAGGTGACTATCAGGGGCAAGCGACAGGGAAACTGTCAGAGATATTTCCCTTACTATTGATCGTCTCTCTCCACGTGGGTGGCATGGTGGCACAGTGGTGAGCAATGCTGCCTCACAGCGCCAGGGACCTGGGTTCGATTCCCGGCTCGGGTCACTGTCTATGTGGAGTCTGCACGTTCTCCCTGTGTCTGCGTGGGTTTCCTCCGGGTGCTCCGGTTCCCTCCCACAGTCCAAAGATGTGCAGGTTAGGTTGATTGGCCATTCTAAATTGCCCCTTAGTGTTGGGGGGATTAGCAGGGTAAATGCCTGGGTGGGATTGTGGTCGGTACAGGCTCAATGGGCTGAATGACCTCCTTCTGCACTGCAGGGATTCTATGATTCAATTTGGAAGATTCTGAGTGAAAGCCAGACTGAGTTTGGGAGTTTTCGATTAATCTCACACAATCTTCTGATGGAGCCAATCAGTATTCCAACACGAATGAAGTTATTATTTAAATCACCAATGACTTATCTTTTTATAGTGTTTTTAACATTAAAAATCTGGAACGCATTTCACTAGAGCATAATAAGACAAAATATATCACCCAACCAAATAAGGGATGTTTGGTCAGATGACCAAACGTTTGGTCAAACAGATGTAATAGGAAGAAAGCGAGGCAGTGATGGAGAGCTGAAGAGAGGGAATTCTAGAGTTTAGGGCCTAGTCTGAGACGTTTTATTCCAAGCTAAAGTATGATTTAGCATTCAGATGGCATTTCTCAGCTTGATCTAAGAATGCAGGGTTTTTAAAATTCACAATAGTACACATTAGTCACAGTAGAATCATAGTATCCTACAGTGCAGAAGGAGGCCATTCGGCCCATCGAATCTGCACTGATCACAATCCCACTCAGACCCTATCCCTACAACCCCATATATTTACCCTAGCCAGTGCCCCTGACACTAAGGGGCAATTTAGCACCTAACCCACACACCTTTGGACTGTGGGAGGAAACCGGAGCACCCGGGAGGAAACCCACGCACACACAGGGAGAATACGCAAACCCCGCACAGACAGTGACCCAAGCTGGGAATCGAACCCTTGTCCCTGGCGCTGTGAGGCAGCAGTGCCAACCACTGTGCTGCCCCGAATGTCAAAGTCAATGGAGCTGCAAAAGTCCATAAGAAATAGGAGCAGGGGTAGGCCATCTAGCCCCTCGAGCCTGCCCTGCCATTCAATAAGATCATGGCTGATCTGAAATGGATCAGTTCCACTTACCCGCCTGATCCCTAGAACCCCTAATTCCCTTACCGATCAGGAATCCATCTATCCGTGATTTAAACATATTCAACGAGGTAGCCTCCACCACTTCAGTGGGCAGAGAATTCCAGAGATTCACCACCCTCTGAGAGAAGAAGTTCCCCTCAACTCTGTCCTAAACTGACCCCCCTTTATTTTGAGGCTGTGCCCTCTAGTTCTAGTTTCCTTTCTAAGTGGAAAGAATCTCTCCACCTCTACCCTATCCAGCCCCTTCATTATCTTATAGGTCTCTATAAGATCCCCCCTCAGCCTTCTAAATTCCAACCGTTTCCACAGTTCCAAATTCCACAGTTGTCTGTCCAGGAGAGACGATGGCCGAGTGGTATTATTGCTAGACTATTAATCCAGAAACTCAGCTAATGCTCTGGGGACCCGGATTCGAATCCCGCCACGGCAGTTGGTGGAATTTGAATTCAATAAAAAATATCTGGAATTAAGAATCTACTGATAACCATTGTCGATTGTCGGAAAAACACTCATGTCCTTTAGGGAAGGAAATCTGCCGTCCTTACCCGGTCTGGCCTACATGTGACTCCAGAGCCACAGCAATGTGGTTGACTCTCAACTGCCCTCCAAGAGCAACTGGGGATGGACAACAAATGCTGGCCAACCAGTGACACCCACGAATGAGTAAAGAAAATCGGAAATAAACTGTTTTGCGTCTTCGTCTCTTGTTCAAGGACGACCAGTAAACAGAGCAGTCAGAAGGCATTGTCTGATTTTATTTGTATTTATCATGATTTTAATAACTTCCTATGTATACAGGCAGTGCCAAATTAATTCCTGCAACTATCTGCAGTTTACAGCATTTCCTATCTAAACTTGCTGGGAGACACGCAATCAGCAATAAATATGTTCAGCTTTATGATTGGTTCTGCTCAGTAAACTAGAGGTTTCATTTCTAACACACAGGACACCTCCCCCTTTGGGAAATTTGCCTCTATCACCACTTTTTATCAGTAAACCCGTGCCTTGGGAACGTTTACCAAGTATTCTCTTGGGATCTGCAAATAAATGCTTAAACATTCCTCCAGTTTCCTGTTTATCTCCTTAGTGTTTTGCATTGGCGATTTACTGTAACTTAGAATCAACGACTACCTTAAATGGAAGTGAAATAAGCAGAAGGGAGATCCAGTCTGCAGCAAGCTGATGCTCGCTCCTGTACACTTGGCTACGATACTGGAAGATAGGCTAACTTCTCTGATGAAGGAGGATTGATCAATGTTGTGAAATGGGGCAGCGCACACACAGGTTAGAGTGCACTAAAGTAACAAAAAAAAAAATGGGGTCTGGGATATCACCTATGCAGCAAGCTCTTCAACCTAGCAGAAGGAAGGATTTAGCTACACCAAACTCTGACATTGCTCCAAGTGGCTCGCTATGGAGCATTAGGGCCTGCCTGTAAGTTGGCTGTCTTAAGTCTGTTAGCTGGGGAATATGCGGTTTCTTTTATCCTTCATGGGATGCGTGCGTCGCTGGCTGGGCCTGCATTTATTCCCCATTGCTGTGGCTCTGGAGTCACATGTAGGCCAGACCAGGTAAGGATGGCAGATTTCCTTCCCTAATGGACATGCATAGACCCTACACCCTAGCTCTGACTGCAACATTACATTCTGCACTCTCTCGTTTCCTTCTCTATGAACGGTATGCTTTGTCTGTATAGCCCGCAAGAAACAGTGGGCGGCACGGTAGCACAGTGGTTAGCACTGCTGCTTCACAGCTCCAGGGACCTGGGTTCGATTCCCGGCTTGGGTCACTGTCTGTGTGGAGTTTGCACATTCTCCTCGTGTCTGCGTGGGTTTCCTCCGGATGCTCCGGTTTCCTCCCACAGTCCAAAGATGTGCGGGTTAGGTTGATTGGCCATGCTAAAAATTGCCCCTTAGTGTCCTGAGATGCGTAGATTAGAGGGATTAGCGGGTAAAATATGTAGGGATATGGGGGTAGGGCCTGGGTGGGATTGTGGTCGGTGCAGACTCGATGGGCCGAATGGCCTCTTTCTGTACTGTAGGGTTTCTATGATTCTATGAATACTTTTCACTGTATACTAAGACATGTGACAATAATAAATCAAATCAAAGAGTTATAGAATCTACAGCACTTTAAGATCATCAGTTGGACTCACACTACAGCTCACTTTTCATAGAATCTCCGGCATGGAGACAGACCCTTCGGCCCAAACTGATCCATGCCAACCAAAATGCCCATCTAATCTAACCCAATTTGCCTGCATTTGACCCCTATCCCTCTAAACCTTTCCTATCCATGTATCTGTCCAAATGCCTTTTAAATGTTGTCAATGTCCCTGCCTCAACCACTTCCTCCGGCAGCTCATTCCACACATGTACCACCCGTGTAAAAAATCTGCTCCTCAGGTTCCATTAATTCTTTCCCCTCTTAAGTCTAACCTATGCCCTCTAGTTCTCAATTCCCCAACCCTGGGAAAAAGACTGAGTGCACCACCCTATCCAAGCCTCTCATGATCTGATACACCTCTATAAGATCACCCCTCAGTCTCCTACGTTCCAAAGAAGAAAGTCCTAGCCTGTCCAATCTCTCCCTATAACTCAGTCCCACGAGTCCTGGCAACATCCTTGTGAATCTGTTATGCACTCTCTCCAGTTTAATAACATCTTTCCTATAAAATGTGTTTTATTTATCACATTCGTGAACCAGATGGGTTTTTACAACAATTGACAATGATTTTATGGGAGAAACCCAAAGGACAAGAGTAGAATTACAGATGATCATAAAAGTTACATAGTTAGAGGAGGTTGCGAATAATTCTGGCACATTCAGTGACTCTCAGCATAATACTAAATATGAATAGAATACAGATAAAAGAGCAATGTAACATTGGCTGGCAAGAACAATATAAAACTTCATTGAGTAAACAGGAAAGAAAATCACACCCACTATTTGGCAAATTTGTAAGGCACCCCCGTTCACACTTCATGATATACTGCTGTGCAAGTTGTGTATCAAACCAGATGCATTATTGTTGGGACATTTGTGTTTATAAAGGGGTAGAACATTAAAAAGTTTTATTTTTTTTAGTACAAGTTGCTGTGACGAAACAGTTTCTTGGAAAACATCTATTCCTTGTGACTTCCTAATGAACTTGGCTTGAGAAACATTGGTAGAATTCTATAATAAATGCAAGTTGCTTAACTGACCCGCAAACACAGATCAGAAGCCCAAGTTTAAGCTTTTACAACAGTGCAAAAGGAAATTGGACGGGCCCTTGAGGGAAATGAACACAGGGATAAGAGTGGGGAAATGGGAGTGAATGGGTTGCTACACAGAGTGCCGGCATGGAGTTGATGAACTGAATGGCCTCCTTCTGTGCTGTAATGACTATCAACGGCTTCAACTAATGCTCTTACGGTTTATGTTGTCAATGGAAACTTTTAGCAGCAACTCACCCCCAGTAATAAGGGATAAGCGACATTAGTGAAAAACCCAATCCATCAGTACTACGAGATAGAAGTCTCACAATACCAGGTTAAAAAGTCCAACAGGTTTAAGTTAAATGTTTATTTATTAGTCACAAGTAGGCTTACATACACACCGTAATGAAGTTACTGTGAAATTTGGAATCATGAGCTTTCAGAACATTGCTCCTTCATCAGGCGAGTGAACCAGAAGGATGTGGAGGCTTTGGAGAGGGTACAGAAAAGATTTACCAGGATGTTGCCTGGCATGGAGGGCATTAGCTATGAGGAGAGGTTGGAGAAACTTGGTTTGTTCTCACTGGAACGACGGAGGTTGAGGGGCGACCTGATAGAGGTTTACAAGATTATGAGGGGCATGGACAGAGTGGAAAGTCAGAAGCTTTTTCCCAGGGTGGAAGTGTAAATTGCTCGGCAGCATAGGTTTAAGGTGCGAGGGGCAAGGTTTAAATCATAGAATCCCTATAGTGCAGAAGGAGGCCATTTGGCCCATCGAGTCTGTGCCAACCACAATCCCATCCAGACTCTATCCCCAAACATTTACTCTAGCTAGTCCCCCTGACACTAAGGGGCAATTTATCATGGCCAATCCACCTAACCCGCACATCTTTGGACTGTGGGAGGAAACTGGAGCACCCGAAGGAAACCCACGCAGAAATGGAGAGAATGTACAAACTCCACACAGACAGTGACCCAAGCTGGGAATTGAACCCGGGACCCTGGCGCTGTGAGGCAGCAGTGCTAACCACTGTGCCACATCTTGTTTGTATGCTAATTTGAAAGTATGAATGATGGAGGTTTTATTTAATTTTCCCATTCCTGCTCCATGTCGGGACATTTCATTTTACAACCAGACTGTTTAAGAATAGAGAACAGCTACACTTTGCCAAGAACCAGCTAACTCGGAGTTAAATGTGAATTGATTTGCCACCTATATTTTTTTGGGCCATCCTTGTAACTGTTGTCAGTAATTCTGCTCTCCAACTGAGCAGATGTGTTGACTGCATCACGACCGTAATCTCAAAGTTCAATCGCAGGGAAACAACCAGTCAGCACTTTTACCATATTAGGAAGAAACAGAAATTTAAAAAGCCAAACAAGCAGTCTGCAGACTTCTTTCCCTCCAAGTTGCATTCTCTTTACTGCACTGGCTCATTCCTCTGAAAAAAATACACGATATAGAACTTACTTAATTGCGCTACAACACTGCTCCAAATTTGGAACTTAAGAATCTAAATTGTAAAATGACAATTTGAAACCAAGAGGATTTGAGAATGGTGTGGCAGCTTAATGTCTGTCCTACTTGCATTTTTACTTTCTATTCAGTCTTGTACACAAGCTGTTCCAAGGGGATTTTACACCCAAAAATAATGAGGGGCATAAATAAGGTCAACATCTTTTCCCAAAGGTCGGGGAGTCTCAAACCACAGGGCATAGGTTTAAGGTGAGAGGGGAGAGATACAAAAGGGTCCAGAGGGGCAATTTTTTCACACAGAGGGTGGTGAGTGTCTGGAACCAGCTGCCAGAGGTAGTAGTAGAGGTGGGTACAATTTTTTCTTTTAAAAAGCATTTAGACAGTTACATGGGTACGATGGGTATAGAGGGATATGGGCCAAACGCAGGCAATTGGGACTAGCTTTGGGGTTTAAAAAAAAGGGCAGCATGGACAAGTTGGGCCGAAGGGCCTGTTTCCATGCCGTAAACCTCTACGACTCCAAGTCTTATTTTGACTAGACAATTATGCTGAACATACAGACATTTAGAGACGCAAGGATTGATTAGGGACAGTCAGCATGGCTTTGAGAGTGGAAAATCATGTCTCACAAATTTGATTGCGTTTTTTGAAGGGCTAACCAAGAAGGTAGATGAGGGCAGTGCAGTTGATGTTGTCTATGTGGACTTTAGCAAGGCCTTTGACAAGGTACCGCATGGTAGGTTGTTGCATAAGGTTAAATCTCACGGGATCCAGGGTGAGGTAGCCAAATGGATACAAAATTGGCTAGATGACAGAAGCCAGAGCGTGGTTGTAGAGGGTTGTTTTTCAAACTGGAGCCCTGTGACCAGCGATATGCCTCAGGGATCAGTGCTGGGTCCACTGTTATTTATATTAATGATTTGGATGAGAATTTAGGAGGCATGGTTAGTAAGTTTGCAGATGACAACAAGATTGGTGGCATAATAGACAGTGAAGAAGATAATCTAGGATTGCAAGGGGATCTTGATCAATTGGGCCAGTGGGCTGATGAATGGCAGATGGAGTTTAATTTAGATAAATGCGAGGTGATCATTTTGGTAGATTGAACCAGGGCAGGACTTACTCAGTTAATGGTAGGGCATTGGGGAGAGTTACTGAACAAAGAGATCTAGAGGTACAGGTTCATACCTCCTTGAAAGTGGAGTCACAGGTGGACAGAGTGGTGAAGAAGGCATTCAGCATGCTTGGTTTCATTGGTCAGAACATTGAATAAAGGAGTTGGGATGTCTTGTTGAAGTTGTACAAGACATTGGTAAGGCCACACTTGGAATACTGTGTACAATTCTGGTCACCCTATTATAGAAAGGATATTATTAAACTAGAAAGTGTGCAGAAAAGATTTACTAGGATGCTATTGGGACTTGATGGTTTGAGTTATAAGGAGAGGCTGGAAAGACTGGGAATTTTTTCTCTGGAGCGTAGAAGGCTGAGGGGTGATCTTATAGAGGTCTATAAAATAATGAGGGGCATAGATTAGCTGGAGAGTTAATATTTTTCCCAAAGGTAGGGGATTCTAAAACTAGAGGGCATAGGTTTAAGGTGAGAGATACAAAAAGATCCAGAGGGGCAATTTTTTCACACACAGGGTGGTGAGTGTCTGGAACAAGCCGCCAGAGTTAGTAGTAGAGGCGGGTACAATTTTGTCTTTTAAAATGCGTTTGGACAGTTACATGGGTAAGATGGGTATGGAGGGATATGGGCCAAACGTGGGCAATTGGGACTAGCTAAAATGGTTTAAAAAAGGGGGGGGCAGCATGGACAAGTTGGGCCGAAGGGCCTGTTTCCATGCTGTAAACCTCTATGATTCTATATAAACTCCTTTGCCGCTTTGTGTTACCGTGAACATTGCGATGAGCAGGAACGGAGGCGAACAGCAAACTCAGGGATGAAGATGGAGATCTGCTTCTTCTCAAGACGTTGAGAGATGAACATTTTTTCCATCACAATATTGCTTTGCTCCAAAAAAATGTGATTTGGCAGGTCAACATACTGGCCGGAATGTTCCGGCGTTCACACCCCATCACTGCTGCCAATGAGGACGGAGACCTTGGCACTCAGCCAAATCTCTATTCACTGCAGTGGGACCCAGAAAATCCCGCTGGTGTGAATGGTTGACTTCCACTTGAATAAGGTAGATTCATCTTTCTTCATCAGCATATATCTCATCATAAATAATCAGCTAAATACAACGCTTCATTATCCAAATATGCCATGTCATGAAATGGTTCGAGCGGGATTGTTTCTGCAGTTCTTCACAGGAACACAAGTAGGAGGAGCAAGAGTAGACCATATGGCCCATTGAACCTTCTCAGAATGCTACAGTGCAGAAGGAGGCCATTCGGCCCATCAAATCTGCACCGATCGCAATCTCACTCAGGCCCAATCCCCACAACCCCATGCATTTACCCGAGCTAGTCCCCCTGACACTAAGGGGCAATTTAACATGGCCAATCCATCTAACCTGCACATCTTTGGACTGTGGGAGGAAACTGGAGCACCCGGAGGAAACCCAGAGACACAGGGAGAATGTGCAAACTCCACCCAGACAGTGACCCAAGGCCGGGAATCAAACCCGGATCCATGGCGCTGTGAGGCAGCAGTGCTAACCACTGTGCTGCCCTCCACCATTGAGTAGGAGCCAGGGCTTCTACTTCATTTGCCCGCCTGCTCCCCTTATCCCCAAAAATCTGTCTATTCCAGCCTTAGATGTACTCAGTGATGAAGCATCCACAACTCTCTGGGGTAAAGAATTCCAAAGATTCTGTCAAGTGATTTCTCTGCATCTCAGTCCTAAATGTATGACTTCCTTTTCCCGAGATCGTGTCCCCACCTTTTAAGATTCCCCAACCAGTGGAAACAATCTGAGTCTACTCGATCAAGCCCCTTCAGAATCTTGTGTCCCTCAAATGAGGTCATCCCTCATTCTTCTAAATTCCAGAGAAAACAGACCCAAAAGTTATTGAGCTTATCATAGGGCACCCCCTCATCCCAGGGGCCAGTTTAGTGAACCTTCTCTGTGCCACCTCTTGCGATTCGGCCAACATTGTCTACCTGATGCGATGCAGGAAAGGATGTCCTGAGGCATGGTACATTGGCGAGACCATTCAGACGCTACGACAACGGATGAATGGACACCGCTCGACAATCACCAGGCAGGAGTGTTCCATTCCTGTCGGGGAACATTTCAGCAGTCAAGAGCATTCAGCCTCTGATCTTCGGATAAGCGTTCTCCAAGGCGGCCTTCATGACACACGGCAATGCAGAATCGCCGAGCAGAAACTGATAGCCAAGTTCCACACACGAGGACAGCCTCAACCGGGATGTTGAGTTCATGTCACACTATCTGCAACCCTCATGACTTGCCTGGGCTTGCAAAATCTCACTAACTGTCCTGGCTGGTGACAATTCGCATCTCTTAAACCTGTGCTTAACCCTCTCTCCACTCACATTGTCTGCACCTGTAAAGACTTGATTACCTGTAAAGACTTGCATTCCAACCATTATCTTGTCTATATATGCCCTGTTTGTGAACCCAATCCTCCACTCACCTGAGGAAGGAGCAGCGCTCCGAAAGCTTGTGCTACCAAATAAACCTGTTGGATTTTAACCTGGTGTTGAGACTTTTTACTGTGCTTACCCCAGTCCAACGCCGGCATCTCCACATCACGACCTCCAATGTAAGTATAGCTTTTCTTAAATGTGGAGATCAAAACCTCACACAGTGTTCCAGATGTGGTCACACCAAAACCCTGTATAATTCTATCAAGACATCTTTATTCCTGCACTCCAATCCCTGAGCAATAAAGGCCAATGTGCCTTGCGGATTGCTTGCTGCACCAGCATGCCAACTCTCTGGGTGGGATTTTACGGCCTCACTCGGATGAGACCGGAAATTCCCGCCCGAGGTCAGAGATTTCTGTTGTCGGACCCTCGCCGATTCCGTGGTGGGCAAGGTGGTAGATTCCGGTCTCTGTGTTCCTTGTACATACACTCAAGTCTCTTAGCTTTTAAAAAATATTCTGCTTTCCTATCCTTACCAAAGTGAACGACTTCATAGTTCCCTGCCATCTTGTTGCCCACTCACATAACCTGTCTATATCTCTTTGCAGTCTCTGTATCCCCCCCTGCCCCCCACAGCTTACTTTCTTTCCCATCTTTGTATCATCAGCTAACTTAGATATATTACTCTCATAGAAACTTATAGAATTCTAACAGGAGAAGTTCAGGAAGGATGGTGGGGGAGTCCAGAACGAGGGGTCATAGTTTGAGGATAAGGGATAAACCTTTTAGAACTGAGGCGAGGAGAAATTTCTTCACCCGAAGGGTGGTGAAGGTGTGGAATTCACTCCCACAGAATGTAATCGAGGCCAAAATGTTATGTGATTTCAAGAAGAAATTAGATATAGCTCTTGGGGCTAAAGGGTCAAGGGATATGGGGAGGGGGGGGGGGGGGGGGGGGGGGGAATCAGGATATTGAATTTGATGATCAGCCATGATCAAAATGAATGGCGGAGCAGGCTCGAAGGGCTGGTGGCCTATTCCTGCTTCTAGTTTCTATGTTTCATCTCTCTATCCAAGTCATTAATATGGATTGTAAATAACCGAGACTCCAGCCCCCGTGACATTCTGTGTTCATCATCTACCAAGTTGAAAATGTTCTATTTCTGCCCACTGTTGGTTTCCTGTCCGTTAATCAATCCTCTATCCATGCTATACACCACTTCCAACTCCACGCACTTTTATCTTGCAAATTAATCTCTTGTGTGACACCTTATCGAATGCCTTTTAGAAATCTGGGTATATAAGGTTTAATAGTTCCCTTTATCCACCTTGCTAGTTAGGTCAGATTTTCGTCTGAGTCACAGTGAGCAACAATGAAAAATTGGATTAATACTGAGAAAAAAAACATACCAAAGCTTTTCATCCTGCACTCATCAGGACAGGCACAAGAATGCCAGATTTCAAAGGGAGCAACAATACATACAGCATGTGAAAAAGGTTCCGATTAGTTGGCAAGTGCACTCTGGTTGAGACATTGCCATGGGGAATGCACCAGGAAATTGTCATTCCTGTGTCTGTCCTGTTGAATACAAAATAAAAAGCTTCAACAGTATGTCTTTTTTTTCAGTAATAGTCAAGTTTGGTATTTCTAAGCAACTAAAAATAGGTCCGTTTTATTCCATAAAAATTAGGAAGCGAATCCTGCTTTTTGTGCATAGAAGATTGAGGTGCTGTCAATGAAAATAGATTGACCTCTAGGTTCAAGGTGAGAGGGGGAAAGTTTAAGGGAGATGTGCGGGGGAGGTTTTTCACGCAGAGAGCGGTGGGTGCCTGGAACGCGCTGCCAGAGGAGGTGGTGGAAACAGGCACATTAGCAACATTTAAGAGGCATCTGGATGGGTGCATGAATAGGGAGGGAATAGAGGGATACGGACCGAGTAGGGAGCAGTGTTTTTTTTTGTTCAGTTAGGGCATCATGATCGACACAGGCTTGGAGGCAAAGGGCCTGTTCTTGGTGCTGTATGTTTCTTTGTTGTTTCATTAAGAACATTAGAGCTACTCACTATTTTCCTGTAACCGTTCCTCTATCCAAAAACGGTTTGGTTTCAAAAAATTCCTTTTGAAAATTCCTTTTTAGATGAATGGTTAATGAGAGAGGATGAGGGTGAATGCAAGCCAATCTCATTCCCACTGCAACGCATAACAAGTCAAGAATGACTGGAAGTTTCACTTAACAATTAAGGATCAAACCACAAAGTTATGTTCTGCTTTCCCCAAAACACATGTAAAATTTGTGTTTCCCCATGCTGGTTAACCTCACTGGTACCAATAACATGAAGCCTACAACACAGATAGCTACTTCTGTTCATATAAGCTAGACACAATTTTAACTTCAGTTGTGTTTTGAGGAGAGGGGAGTAGGCATCAATGTCAGCATATCTTTCCTTGGATACAGGGACCAAAACTGTTCCCAAAGGGTATCGGTGAACTTTTAATGTAAATGCGCATTTAACCAGAGTGTGACATCAAGGAACCCTAGCCTCTGGAGTCAGGGGGAAAACTCCCCACTGGTTGGAGTCGTACCCGGCACAAAGGAAGATGGTTGTGGTTTTTGGAGATCCATCATCTGAGTTCCAGAACCCCACTGCAGGAGTTCCTCATGATAGTGCCCTAGGCCCAGCCAGCTGTTTCAATGACCTTCCTTACATCATAAAGTCAGAAGTGGGGATGTTCACTGATGATTGCACAATGTTCAGCACCATTCGTGAGTCCTCAGATACTGGACCAGTCAATGCCCTTAAGCTGAAAGATCTAGACAATATCCACACTATCGAACTTGGGCTGACAAGTGTCAAGTAACATTCAATCCACACGTGTGCCAGGAAATGACCATCAAAAGAGAAGCTAACCATCACTCCTTCACATTCAATGGCATTACCATCGCTGAATCCACCACTAATCAACATCCCGGGGGTTACCATTGACCAGAAATTGAATTGGACTAATCATGTAAATACTGTGGCCACCAGAGCAGGTCAGAGGCTGGGAATCCTGCAGAGAGTAACTCACTTCCTGATTCTCAAAGCCTGTCCACCATCTACAAGGCACATGTCAGGAGTATAATGGAATACCCGCCATTTGCCTGATGGGTGCAGCTCCAACAACACAAGTAGCTCGACACCATCTTGGACAAAGCAAACCCATTAGATAGCTACCCCTTCCACAAACATTCAATCGCTCGACCGCTAATGAACAGTGGCAGCCATGTGTACCATCTACAAGATGCATTCTGCAACTCACCAAGGCTCCTTCAACAACATCTTCCAAACCCACGACCACTACATCTAGAAGGATAAGGGCAACAGATACATGGGAACACCACCACTTGCAAGTTCCCCTCCAAGCCACTCGTCACCCTGACTTGGAAATATACCGCCGTTCCTTCATTGTCCTTGGTTCAAAATCCTGGAACTCACTCCCTAACAGCACAGTAGGTGTACCTACACCACGTGGACTGCAGCGGTTGAAGGCAGCTCACCTTTACCTTCGCAAGGGCAATTAGGGATTGGCAATAAGTGCTGCACCAGCTAGCGATGCCCACATCCCATTAATTAATTCTCAAAAGTCATCATTAACAAGAACAGTGACTGTGAGAAGCCTTCACTAGGTCAGCAACAAAGAATGTTCTAACAGTAGATGTTAGATTTTTCTGGAAGACTTGCCATTCCTGGCTATCGTCTTCTACTGCTGGCACTCTTACCTATTTACACTTCAATAAACAGTTTGGACCAGAATTACTGTGAGTCTTTTAACATTGAAGTTCATCCCATCTTAAGACAGTGTGAACAGGTTCTAACAGGATATCTGCCACAAGCAAATGCCAGTACTTAGGCTGATAGATTGACCAATCAAATGTTTACACCTCTTCCTCGGCTGAATTTGTGGACTAATCTTGCAGGAAGGCTAATTGACTGCGGCACTTTCTGGTTTTATGGACAGGGAAGGAGATTATTTATAGTTTAAAGTCAGCAGCTTTCATCCGCATGTCTGTCTTGAAGAAAACAGCAAGTCATTCTGGATTCAGAATGCGGTGTATTTGACAAGGGTATTTTTACTCATCGTTTGCTCAAAAAACTAAACATAAAGAAAATTCTACACCAATTGACAAATGGAGGTTACTAATTAATGTAAGAAATGGATTGAGAGAGAATAGACCTTCTATTAAATGCTGCATTTTTAACCATTAATTCATAGGAATGGTGCTGCAGCATATCTTGGATATGGCAACGATTGGCATCAAGACTTGAATGGTTTCTAAACTTAGCAACAACATTTCTGACAATTGCCTTTTTATGGACTTCATTGAACACTCGAACTGCTTACAGGGTAAACGGAATACAAGTCACTCTGCATTCTCGATGTGCTGACCTTCTCCCAGATACCCCCACAAGTGGTCCAAAAAAAGAAACCTCCTTGTCGCTAGGATTGTGAATTTGGGGTGAATGCGTGTCTGCAGGTTTCATCACATAGAAACGTAGAAGATAGGAGCGGGAGGCCATTCAGCCCTTTGAGCCTGCTCCGCCATTCATCACAATCATGGCTGATCATCCAACTCAATAGCCCAATCCTGCTTTCTCTCCATAACCTTTGATCCCATTCGCCCCAAGTGCTATATCCAGCCGCCTCTTGAATATGTTCAATGTTTTGGCATCAACTACTTCCTGTGGTAATGAATTCCACAGGCTCACCACTCTTTGGGTGAAGAAATGTCTCCTCATCTCTGTCCTAAATGGTCTACCCCGAATCCTCAGACTATGACCCCTGGTTCTGGACTCACCCACCATCAGGAACATCCTCCCTGCATCTATCCTGTCTAGTCCTGTTAGAATTTTATAAGTCTCTATGAGATCCCCCCTCATTTGTCTGAACTCCAGCAAAAACAATCCTAACCTAGTCAATCTCTCCTAATACGTCAGTCCCGCCATCCCCAGAATTAACCTGGTAAACCTTTGCGAGAGCAAGAACATCCTTCCTCAGAAAAGGAGACCAAAACTGCACATATGACTGACTGCATTCAACTGCCCTGCCCCCAGGTCCCCGCCATTGGTCATCCACTCTTAGTGCCTCCCCTTGCCAATTGGAAAGCAAGAAGTCTATTTATTATGCAATTGGATGATTTGAGACTGCCAGGCAACCAACCTTTTCTCCCCCCTCCGATATTTTTGTCTATTTTTATTCATTCGTGGGACATGGGCATCGCTGGCGAGGTGAACATTTATTGCTCATCCCTAGTTGCCCTTGAGGAGGTGGTGGTGAGCTGCCTTCTTGAATCGTTCCAGTCCACGTGGTGTAGGTACACCCACACTTCTGTTAGGGAGTGAATTCCAGAGTTTTGACCCAGTGATTATGAAGGAATGGCTGTATATTTCATATATTTTTGTAACTAATAAATGGAAATCTTACATTGTATTGTATTAACAACAGAAAAAGGCCATTTTCCATGAGACCATAAGACATAGGAGCAGAATTAGGCCACTCGGCCCATCGAGTCTGCTCCGCCATTCAATCATGACTGATATTTTTCTCATCCCCATTTTCCTGCCTTTTCCCCATAGCCCCTGATCCCCTTATTAATCAAGAACCTATCTATCTCTGTCTTAAAGACACTCAATGCCCTGGCCTCCACAGGCTTCTGCAGCAAAGAGTTCCACAGATTCATCACTCTCTGGTTGAAGAACTTCCTCCTCATCTCTTTTAAAAGGATAGTCCCTTTAGCCTGAGGTTGTGCCCTCTGGTTCTAGTTTTTCCTGCTAGTGGAAACATCCTCTCTACATCCACTCTACCCAGGCCTTGCAGTATCCTGTAAGTTTCAATAAGATGCCCCTCATCCTTCTAAACTCCAACAAGTACAGACCCAGAGTCCTCAACCATTCCCCCAGCAAGTGTTGACACTCCATACAAACCTCTTTTGATGATCACAAGACTTCAACACAAAAAAACCCAATTATTTTTATTTCTCCTCAGTGACATGGGAATTAATCACAATTTCTGGAGTCACTGCTTAATACGTCAAATAATGGGTCAAATTCAGTCTGGTTGTTCTTTTATTTCCTTCTTCCCTCTAAATTTTTATCTTTTCATTTCTTGCTGTCCTATTTCTCCACTTTGTCCAGATATTTTTGCGATTCCACTTCAGTGCTCAATATTAAATCATAGAATCCCTACGGTGCAGAAGGAGGCCATTCGGCCCATCGAGTCTGCACTGGCCACAATCCCACCCAGGCCCTACCCCCGTAACCCCACATATTTACCCTGCTAATCCCCCTGACACTAGGATTAATTTAGCATGGCCAATCCACCTAACCCGCACAGCTTTGGAGTGCGGGAGGAAACCAGAGCACCCGGAGGAAACCCACGCAGACACGGGGAGAAGGTGCAGACTCCACACAGACAGTGACAGAGGCCGGAATTGAACCCGGGTCCCTGGCACTGTGAGGCAGCTAACCACTGTGCCACCGTGCTGCCCATTAAGTTACGTTTCCGCCGATCGAGCTTACCAAGGCTCGTCTGAGGATAGTCCAGAGCGAGGCCCTTTGATGCAGTGGGAAAAGATCAGAGTTTGTGAATTCACAGTGCAGAGAACCTCAGTCCTGTCATGTTCTGGCCAAAAGCATTACCTGAGCAGGCTATGTCAGAGCACAATGATACAGGAACACCTCTTGTTTTTACATTACCACCTTGCGTTTCACACTGGTGCTTGGTTAGACTGACTCCCCAAATTTATTGCACCAGGAACCAGCAACAGAACGCGGAAATTTTTTCCATATGGGTTAGATTTGAGCTCAGGTTTCAGCAATGAAAAAGCAATGTCCCAGGGTCAAACCTCTTTACTCTTCTCCTTCCATCATTACAAGAAATATTAGATTAGATATGGCATATCTGAGTAATTAATATCGCTCTTACTGCACCAGCAGCACTAATGGCTTTAGACAAGATACAGGGCGGCACAGTGGTTAGCACTGCTGCCTCACAGCGCCAGGGACCCGGGTTCAATTCCAGTCTTGGGTGACTGTCAGTGCGGAGTTTGCATGTTTTCCTCGTGGCTGCGTGGGTTTCCTCTGGGTGCCCCAGTTTCCTCCCACAGTCCAAAGATGTGCAGGTTAGGTTGATTGGCCATGCTAAATTGCCCTTTAGTGTCAGGGGGACTAACAAAGTAAATATGTGGGGTTACAGTGATAGGGATTGTTGTCGGTGCAGGCTCGATGGGCCGAATGGCCTCTTTCTGCACTGTAGGGATTCTATCCTATTATGCTAAACTACAGTCGCTATTATTCCATGTAACTCAGAGAAACATGCGCAATAGATATTGGATGCACTGTTCCCTTTAAGTAATAGCTGATTTACTATAGAATGACTCCATCTACTGAGGCTCCTAACAACATACTTAAAGCAACTTTTAGAGTTTTCCAAACATATCTACGTAATGAGGTTGCTTAACTGAGTTTAGTGAACAGCATTTTCAATGTCCCTTTAAAATTATACGGTTAATCCTTGAACAGTACCAGCCAACCAGTTGTAAGTGAAGACAGAAAATGTGGCGCTCAGCCAAATCTCTGTTCACTGCAGCAGGACTGGAGAATCCCAGCTGGCATGAAAAGCCGGAAAACTTTGGCTTTTAACTCCATTTGTCTCCACAGACTCTGTCAGACCTGCTGAGTTTATCCAGCGTTTTCGGTTTTTATTCCAGATTTCCAGCATCCACAGTATTTTCCTTTTGTATTTATTCACTGGGCAGTTCATGATTTCCCCATGAACAAGAAAGTGGTTCAAGAAGGCAGATCACTATTACCTTTCCAAGGACAATTAGGGATGGGCAATAAATTGGCTATAGGTCATAGTCCAATGATATTCATGATGTTAATCTAAGTGTTCATGCGGTTTGTTGTTGTGTACTAAAGTACAAGTATGCAATATATATAAGTTTATTTATTCTCACAAGTGGGTTTGCATTAATAATGAAGTCACTATGAAAATCCCCTTGTCGCCATACTCCGGCGCCTGTTCGGGTACACCCAAGGGAGAATTTAGCACGGCCAATGCATCTAATCAGCACATCTTTCAGACATATAGGCCCAGGTTTTAGCAACGCTGATACCAGAATGATGGAGGAGGAGGAAATCCGGAGGTCCACCCTCCAAACACAGCAACGGAGGCGGGAATGGCCCCAGGATTTGTCCATGTGCGGTTCATGACGGCAGATGCCAATATCAAACAGCAGCTGTCTCCAATCATGTCTGATTTTCATTATCCAGGAGTGGGAAACAGGAAGCGCACAGATTAGACCTGGTCTAAACTTGGCAGAGTCCTTTGGAGAGGTGGGGTACTCTTTTTTTTGGATACGGTCCCGGGTCAGCCTCGGAGGTAAGCTGCCTTTGGAGTTGTGAAAAGTGGACAATCTCCTTTTGACCTGGAAATACATCACTGCTCCTTCACTGTCACTGGGTCAAAATCCTGGAACTCCCTCCCTAATTGCACTGTGGGTGTACCTACATCACATGGACTGCAGCGGTTCAAGGCGGCAGCTCACCACCAAGGACAATTAGGGATGGGCAATAAGTTCTAGCCTAGCCAGCAACACCAATGTCCCATGAAAGAATATATTTTTAAAAAGCCCAAGTTCTCACTGGTCAAAGTTACCAGAGACAACCTCCAGCCACTGCACACTTTTCCGCTTTGCCTCTCTCTGTGACATTCAAAAGATCAAAGAACAGTACAGCAGATGAACAAGCCCTTCGGCCCTCCAAGCCTGCGCTGATCATGTTGTCCTATCTAGACCAACCGCTTATATCCCTCCATTCCCCATCTGTTCATATGCCTATCAAGATAAGTCTTAAATGTTGCTAACGTATCTGCATCAACCACCTCATTTGGCAGCGCATTCCAGACCCCCACCACCCTCTGCGTAAAAAACTTCCCCCGCACATCTCCACTGAACCTTTCCCCCCTTATCCTGAACTTGTGCCCCCTTGTAATTGTCATTTCCGCCCTGGGAAAAAGCTTCCAACTGCTCACCCTATCTATACCCCTCATAATTTTATAAACTTCTATCAGTTTGCCCCTCAGCCTCCGTCTTTACAGGGAGAACAATCCCAGTTTATTCAATCTCTCCTCATAGCAAATCCCCATCATACCAGGCAACATCCTGGTAGACCTTTTCTGCACTCTCTCCAAAGCCTCCACATCCTTCTGGTAGTGTGGTGACCAGAATTGGACACCTTTTCCACCTGTGCTGCCACTTTTAAGGATCTGTGGACCTGTACTCCCAGATCTCTGTGTGTGTCTGTGCTCCTGATTGTTCTACCATTTATTTTATAGCTCCCACCTGAATTGAATCTACCAAAATGCATCACCTCACATTTGTCCGGGTTAAATTTCATCTGTCATTTCTCTGCCCAATTTTCCAGCCTATCTATATCCTGCTGTATTCTCTGACAATCTTCATCACTATCCTTAACTCCACCAGTCTTAGTATCATCTGCAAACTTGCTAATCAAACCAGCTACCTTTTCTTCCAAGTCATTTATATATATACCCCCACACCCATGGATTCACTTTACATACATCACATTGACTACAACCTGTTTGACCCCTGACCTCTACCCTCGATCACACAACCACTTGGCATCGACTGTCAGACTAAGTGTCTGCCTCCACACCATTAAATGAGCCGGACTTTTATCCAATTGAATCAAGAAGAATGAAACCATCAAATCTCCCAGCCGTGCCGTTGACTTCTTGTCCTTGCTCAAGTGGGATGAAGCTGTGCATATTCCCTGCAGTCAGCGAATTTCATAACTTCATATCCTAGCTCTCACATCTGAAACACTGGCCCCAACTCCGCTCCAATCATGTTCCCACTGCTGTTGAAACCCTTATTATCCGTGTCGCACCATCTATAGGTTCAATTTCTCCAATGGCCTCACTCTCATCCCAATGACAAATCATTGAAAGCTCTGCTGCCTACATCCTCCTAGGAATTAGGAGCAAAAATCAGCAATTCAACTCTTCGAGCCTGCTCTGCCATTCAATCTGATCATAGCTGATCTCTCCCTGCTCTCAAATCCATCTCCCTACCTGTTCCCCATATCCCATTAAATCGGTTTTTATCCATCGTTGCTCTGTAGTGAATGAATACCCAGTTCCCAACAGAAAATCATTATCCTTCTCTTCAAACCTCTCTGGTCTCCTGTGCAGTCCCTCATCCTTCAACTACACTGCTGACTCGATGGATTTCCCTCCTTAAATGTCCCAATATCACCAACTCCTGTCTATTTATCTCCTTTAACTCTCCCAAAGGGTTGATTCTACTGCTCGCTTCAGCACTGGAACATTTTACAATGTTAAAGACATGGGATGCACACGAGTTGCTGTTATTATGTGAGAGGTAGCAGACAGATTTTTAGGCTGGAAACCTTCAACCATAGGATTAGGTATGACATTTTTGTATCGATTATAATTTATAGTCATTTCAGGTTGTCATTTTCCACTTCTTTTAAAGACAGAAGTGAAACAGTCCCTTCCAAAAGACAGGGGAGTCTTAAACTAGAGGGCATAGGTTTAAGGTGAGAGGGGAGAGATACAAAAGTGTCCAGAGAGTCAATTTTTTCCACACAGAGGGTGGTGAGTGTCTGGAACAAGCTGCCAGAGGTAGTAGTAGAGGCGGGTACAATTTTGTCTTTTAAAAAGCATTTAGGCAGTTACATGGGTAAGATGGGTACGGAGGGATATGGGCCAAATGCGGGCAATTGGGGCTAGCTTAGTGGTTAAAACTGGGCGACATGGACAAGTTGGGCCGAAGGGCCCGTTTCCATTCTGTAAAACCTGACTCCATATCAGAATTACACGTTTTAATGTTGACCCATTGCTGTAGTACTGAAGAGAAATTTCCAAAAATAATCACACATTATGACAGCTACCAGAAGAGATGGAAACTAACAAAATAAATGCACTATAGTTGACAGGCCAAACCGTATTGTCTGCTCCAGTTATAGTTTCTTTTTAAAGTTTCCTGTTATCGGAGTTGATTGGGACAATTCCAAGAACTAAAGTTAAATGCTGCAGTTTCTGCTTTGTCTGGACCTGCCGAATGTGTGTGTGGAGAAGTGAGTGACTGCATCCTAACTCACCAGCAAGTCGAGTCACAAAACCTTCCGCCACCAGATTCAATGGTAAAAGCACAGAGTGGGCTGGGATCGCAGCTTACCTTGAAGCATGCTCCTGTACGCGGTGTCTGCAATCGCATAGATGTGTGGTGGCATCTCATGTCGCTTCTTCCCTTTGTACATTTCTACAATCTTCTCCGAGTAGATGGGTAACATTTTGTATGGGTTTACAACGACACAGAATAGACCTGAGAATGTCTGAAAAGAAGAAATAACATTTGTACCATCACTCAAAGACTCTAAAATCAGGCTGTTAATGGTCCATAAATACAATCAGAAGCGTCACAACTCAAAAATGTTTCATCTCACACTTGCTGTCATCAAATTTAAAGAGGAGCTTTCCAGGTGTATTAAATTCAAATTTTTTTTGACAAGAGGTACACAAACTCAAGATGCCAAAATTGCAACAGTTCTTTTGCAGTCCAGAAATAAGAAATAAGTTCAGAATTGCAAATGTTTCATAGTGTTACTGAAAACTTGTGCTCTAGAACTTGCTGCACTCCTAGCCAAGCTGTTTCAGTACAGCTACAACACTGGCATTTACCCAGGAGTGTGGAAAATTGCCCAGGTATGTCCTGCACACAAAAAGTGGGACAAATCCAACCCGGCCAATTACCACCCCTTCAGTCGACTCCCAACCATTAGCAAGTTGATGGAAGGTGACAATGACACTATTATCAAGCGGCACCTGCTCAGTAATAACCTGCCCATGGATGCTCAGTTTGGGTTCCACCATGGTCACTCAACTCCTGACCTCATTATAGCCTTGGTTCAAACACAGACAAAAGTGCTGAACCCCAGAGGTGAGGTGAATGCGACTGCCCTTGATGATAAGGCAATATTTGACCAAGTATGCCAAGAAGGAACCCTAGCAAAATTAGGAATTAGGCAGAAACCTCTGCATTAGTTAGAGTCATAACTAGCACAAAGGAAGATGCCACTTGATTGGCACTTCATACACCATCTTCGCCATTCACTCATTCTACCACTGACACATGGTGCACACTGCTGCCACTATCTACAAGATGCATTGCAGCGACTCACCAAGGCTTCTTCAACAGCACCTTCCAAACCCCGAATTTTACCACGTAGAAAGACAAGGGGAGCAGATGGATGGGAACACCACCTCCTGCAAGCTCCTTTCAAGTTGGAAATACATTGTGGTTCCTTCACTGTCACTGGGTCAAAATCCTGGAACTCCCTCCCTAACACCACATGGACTGCAGCAATTCAAGATGGCGGCCACTGCCACCATCTCAAGGGCAATAAATATTTCCCTAGCTCGCAACAACCAATACTTCATATATTTCAAAAACAAGAGACAAAAGTATCAGTCTGCAATTAAAATGCAAAATGTTACATTTCTAAATCTTTAATATGCTGAGTCATCTCTTATTTTCTTCACAATTCATACGGAAACGAGGAACATCCTTTAACATTATTTCAGCTTGGAAAAGTGATGTTTAAGTAAAGTTTATTTACTCTGACAAGTCGGCTTACATTAACACTGCAATGAAGCTAGTGTGAAAATCTGGCGCACGTTCGGGTACACTGAGGGAGAATTTAGCATGGCCAATGTACCTAACCCGCACATCTTTGGACTGTGGGAGGAAACCGGAGCACACGGAGGAAACCCACGCTGACACGGGGAGAATGTACAGACTCCACACAGACAGTGACCCAAGCCAGGAATCGAACCCAATGTCTTTTTGTTTAAAGGGAGTATGTTTTCATTTTCCAATACTTCACAGAAAATCTAATATGGAAACGGATTCTTTCGAAGCCTGTAACAAATGTAGATGGTGTTCACACAAATGTCAAACAAGTTTGATTATCTGACAGTTGTCACTGTTTAATCATTTCTGCCTCTAAACCAGGTCATCTTTAAAGAATGAGCCATGCCGTAACAACGCTTTTATAAACCCAAACAAGAGGATTAGGATTCACTTTGATATTCCCTGGCAATCCTCACTCAACTTCTGTTTCTCATTTAGACAAAAAATATTTTGTATAACCATCGAGTGAGGGTGATAATACCTGGTTGATATAGCCCATGTTAAAAAAAGTTACGAGCATCGATTTTTATTCCCATCCGACCCCCGAATCTCCCACCGGACCTTTGGGGGTTATATTGAAAAGTGTCATGGTGAGGGATGTGTCATGATAAAGGCATCATTTACTGCCTTATTCCAGCCAATCTCTGGGATTGGGTTGGAATCATGAGATGTGTGGCCCAGGGGCCCTACATAAATAAGGGAGAAATCTCATCGATGCCTGTAGACTAGAGTCCAAGGAAATCGAAGGGGGTTATGGATCTTGGCTTCCTGAGCTAAGGAGCCAAAAAAGTGGCCAGAGTTCCTCTTACCAAGATGTGGAGTTGCCGGCGTTGGACTGGGGTGGGCACAGTAAGAAGTTTCACAACACCAGGTTAAAGTCCAACAGGTTTATTTGGTAACATGAGCTTTTGCAGCGTTGCCCCTCACCTGATGAAGGGCCAACGCTCCGAAAGCTTGTGCTACCAAATAAACCTGTTCCTCTTACTGGTTTACCATCTCTGCTGGGAGAGGACAAGACTCAAGGTTGGACTTATCCGTGTTGTCTGTGTAAAATACAGCATATAGTCTGCAGAAATTTCAGAATTGTTGGGCAAGTGAGTCAAAATTAAACCAAGGCTAATTACTGTCAAAAGGATGGGCAATAAATGCTGGCCTAGCCAGCGACACTAACATCTCAATTTCTTTTTAAAAGTCAGTCGCATTGTGACAATATTTTCCCCATTAGTAAATTCTGAGTTGGAATTATTTCCAAGATTCACAGCTTCATTCGTTATTATTCAAGCAGCTAATGTTTGAAGCAGGAACTTCCTGCTACTATTGTACGGTCATTTCTCAAGACTGAAGTACAACAAACAATTCAAACCCTACTCTTTAAGAAGTTTGTTGGCATCTGTACCCACAGGAACATTGGCCTGGATTTTCACCCAAGGCGGGTGGTGGAAGTTGGGAGAATTCCCGGTTTGACCTACTCGCCTTGGCGGAAAATGCCAGCAAGGACGGGATTCTTGTGGGGAGGGTGGGGGGTTGGAGGCATCTGCGAGCCAGTCAACACAGGAAGAAGTTTGTTCCGAGGTGGGCGGTTTTGATGCTGTAGGACTTTTTTTCCTCTCACTGAAAAAAAAAGGGTCTGAAACTCCCGTTTTCACACTCAGGTTTCATTGAGTCCTACAGTGCAGAAGGAGACCATTCAGCCCATCGGGTCTGCACTGACCACAATCCCATCCAGGCCCTATCCCCATGCATCTACCCTATCTAGTCCCCCTGACACTAAGGGGCAATTTAGCATGGCCAATCCACCTAACCCGCACATCTTTGGACTGTGGGAGGAAACCGGAGCACCCGGAGGAAACCCACGCAGACACGGGGAGAAGGTGCAGACTCTATACAGACGGTGACGCAAGCTGGGAATCGAACCCAGGTCCCTGGCGCTGTGAGGCAGCAGTGCTAACCACTGTGCCACTCCTTTGGCACTTAGAATGTTTTTGGTAAGATCGCCCCCTTAGGGTCTAAAGATGTGTAGGTTAGACAGATTAACCATGATAAATGTACGGCGTTATGAGGAGGAGGGCGGGTGGGGGTGCTGAGTGATATGCTCAGTCGGAGAGTCAGTGCAGACTCAATGGGCCAAATAGCTTCCTTCTGCACTGTAGGAATTCTATGAAAAGGCAAAGGTAGTGTAAACAAATCCAGAGCACCCTGGATGAAAAAGGAGAGAGAGAGAAAAAGGAGTGCACACGACAGGCGTCAGGTAGAAAATACAGTTGAGAATCGAGAGGAATACAGGAAGTTCCGAGGGGAGGTGTAAAAGTACATGGGAGAAGCGAGGAAGGATTATGAGAAAAGACTAGCAGCCAACATGAAGGGGAATCCCATCGTGTTCAATCGGCAAATAAACAGCAAAAGGAGAAGGGCCGACTGGTGACAAAAGAAAATTTTCATAAGGAGGCAGGGAGCATAGCTGAGGTATTACATTAATAATTTGCATCTATCTTTACCAAGGAGGTTTGTTACTCCCTCAAAGAATTCCAATAAGTTTGTCAAGCACAATTTCCCTTTCACAAACCCACGTTGACTCTGTTTGACTGTACGATGATTTTCTTAGTGTCCTGCTACTACTTCCTGCATAATGCATTCCAGCATTTTCCCAATGACAGACATTAGGCTCACTGGCCTAGAGAAAGAAAGAAAGTCACCCTCCTTTCTTGAATAGGGGTGTTACATTTGTGGTTTTCCAAATCTGCCGAGATCTTGCCAGAATCTAGAGAACTTTGGATATTACGTAAGAACATAAGAAATAGGAGCAGGAGTAGGCCATCTAGCCCCTCGAGCCTGCCCCACCATTCAATAAGATCATGGCTGATCTGAAGTGGATCAGTTCCACTTTCCTGCCTGATCCCTAGAACCCCTAATTCCCTTACCGATCAGGAATCCATCTATCCGTGATTTAAACATATTCAACGAGGTAGCCTCCACCACTTCAGTGGGCAGAGAATTCCAGAGATTCACCACCCTCAGAGAAGAAGTTCCTCCTCAACTCTGTCCTAAACTGACCCCCCTTTATTTTGAGGCTGTGCCCTCTAGTTCTAGTTTCCTTTCTAAGTGGAAAGAATCTCTCCATCTCTACCCTATCCAGCCCCTTCATTATCTTATAGGTCTCTATAAGATCCCCCCTCAGCCTTCTAAATTCCAACGAATACAAACCCAATCTGCTCAGTCTCTCCTCATAATCAACACCCCTCATCTCTGGTATCAACCTGGTGAACCTTCTCTGCACTCCCTCCAAGGCCAATATATCCTTCCGCAAATAAGGGGACCAATACTGCACACAGTATTCCAGCTGCGGCCTCACCAATGCCCTGTACAGATGCAGCAAGACATCTCTGCTTATATATTCTATCCCCCTTGCGATATAGGCCAACATCCCATTTGCCTTCTTGATCACCTGTTGCACCTGCAGACTGGGTTTTTGCGTCTCATGCACAAAGACCCCCAGGTCCCTCTGCACAGCAGCATGTTGTAATTTCTTTCCATTTACATAGTAATCCAATTTGCTATTATTTCTTCCAAAGTGAATAACCTCGCATTTGTTAACGTTATACTCCATCTGCCAGATCCTCGCCCACTCACTCAGCCTGTCCAAATCTCTCTGCAGACCTTCTACGCCCTCCACACGATTCACTTTTCCACTTATCTTTGTGTCATCTGCAAACTTTGTTACCCTACACTCAGTCCCCTCCTCCAGATCGTCTATTGCAGATATTGCAGCCAATATAGCCAATATCTCTGCAGTCTTTCCCTTTCAGACCCTAGGATGAAGGCCATCAGGTCAATGGGACATGTTGACCTTTAGTGCCATTAGTTTGTCTAGTACCTATTCTCGAATGATTGAAGTTCCTCTCTCCCTTTTGCCCTCATCTTCACATCAGTACAGGACTTCAAACTTAAGGAAAAGATATTTGCCAGTTGGGTTCGGTGACAACTGTACGATGAGAAATACAACAGCAGGCTCAGATTGTGATAGTCCACACTGAAACTCTCAAATTTCCATATTTGGAACAGAATTATATTCTTCCTATTAGAATAAAATACATCTCAAGTGGAATGGTGTATCCAATGTCCCACTTTAGAATGGATGTCAAGGTCTTGGTGCAGGTGCAGAGGAATGTAGCAGTCCCTTCAGGGATGAGGAAATTAAGTTACATGGAGAGACTCGAGAAACGGGCTGATCGCTGTAGAAGAAAGATTCTTAAATGGTTTTCAACTTTGAGGGTTTTAAGTGGATAGGGAGAAATGGTTTCTATATTTTCCAGAGTTAACTTAATTGCAGCGTTAATATAAGCCTACTTATGACACTAATAAATAAACTTCAGGACAATTCATTAACCAGAGGCGATAGCTAAGACAATTGTCAAATTGTCCGTGAGAAAGATGAGACGATATTCAGTCAAATGTATTGCAGGAAAGGATGGTGGAATCCCATTCAATGGTCCAGAAGATGCACTTGTATATTTCATAAAATCCTACAGGCCATTTGGTCTGCACTGACCACAATCCCACCCAGGCCCTATCCCCATAACCCCACATATTTACCCTAGCTAGTCCCCCCGACACTCGGGGCAATTCAGTATGGCCAATCAACCTAACCCGCACATCTTTGGAGCGTGGGAGGAAACTGGAGCACCCGCGCAGACACAGGGAAAATGTGCAAACCCACACAGACAGTGACCCAAACCGGGAATCGAACCGGGGTCCCTGGCGCTGTGAGGCAGCAGTGCTAACCACTGTGCCACCATGGCGCTGTGGTAAAATTATATGAATAACCAAGGTCAGGATTTTACAACCTTGCTTGGGCAAGGCGTGTAAAATCGCGCCCAAGGCCAATGAAGAATTCCGTTCTGCGAACCTTGCCCGCCCCGATTCCATGCTGGTAAAATTCCGACCCAAATATTTTTTGATCATTGTACATGTTTTGTTTTCTTGGTCATCTCCCAATATGGTACGCAACACGAGTGGAAAGGCCAGACTTTAGCACTGTGGAAACACCAACATTCAAAATTGTGTGGAGTGGGGAGCTGGCGTCAAGGTCAGTTTAATCAAACAGAATTATTTATATTTTCTTTCATGGGATGTGGGCGTCGCTGGCCAGGCCACAAGTCCCAGGCCAGCAGGAGAGAGGAAGCCTGCTAATTGTGAGCAGCTCCAACAGGGCACGTTATCACAGAGAGATAGCTGTAGCCAACAGCATTCCAGACCGAGAATGTTATCTGGTGAATCTCATTGTGTGGGTCAAGATTCTCAAAGTACCTCTTGCAATTACTAGACATGAACCTGGAATCCTAAGATATGCCGTGTCTGATTAATTCACTCCAGAATCCCAAACATTGGTGAAAGAGAAAGACTCAAACTTTCCTGCTGACTGGTTAAAGTTAAAAATGACTTGTATTCTGTGCAAGATGGTTTCTACTAAAGAAATGAGTGGATGTGACTAATGCAGTATCAATCTAGTTTTGCCTGAGGTTACTCAACACTTCAGTAGTGCTGTTCCCCCATCAATGTACATTTCTGTTGATGTTAAAGTTACCTTTGGTGCAACTTATAGAAGCAGAGAGATATTTTTGTAAGTATATTTTTAATATTGCCAATGCACAAAACTAAAGCAGCAGGAAGAAGCTTGGTATATTTTAGAGTAATTTACTATGCTCCGGATCCACGAATCCTTGGTTTCGACTGAAATTCTATGTTGAAAATTAGTATAAATTAATATATATATATTTTTTAAACTGAACATGATTTCAAGTTTAATTTTTTTTCTTTAAAGCAGACATTGACTTTAATGTTATCCAATTTCCATTTACACGAACATGGTTTTGTTTCAATAATTTCTGAAGTTTTGCTGACTTAACCTGTTTGATTCCTTCATGTCCAGTGTTAATATCAAAATGAAATAACTCTGAATGTTACTCACATAACAGGAAGAATATCTACTCCCCAAATCCCTGAACTTTGCTATAGCATGTTCAGCTATCCATATCCTTTTGGAAGTCTCCCAACAATAACACTGAATTAAGTTTGCTTCAGAAATTGCACAAACACAAGTTTGCAGAGTTTGGCAGCGGAAGCAAAGTTTAAATTCTCTATTAAGCTATAACAATAATCTCCATAATCTGCAGGACAAATAGATCATTACTTTTCACTGTGAGATAGTTCCATCTCTTTCATTTTATGAACAGTCAACCCTTCAAACATTACCACCAACATCATTAGCGCTGCTTCGGTTCCGGGCAAATGAAACATCTGATGAATGGCAGATGGAGTTTAATTTAGATAAATGTGCATTGATGCATTTTGGTAGATCGAACCAGGACAAGACTTGCTCAGTTAATGGTAAGGTGCTGGGGAGAGTTATAGAACATAGGGATCTAGGGGTACATGTTCACAGCTCCTTGAAAGTGGAGTCACAGGTGGACAGAGTGGTGAAGAAGGCATTCGGCATGCTTGGTTTCATCGGTCAGAACAGGAGTTGGGGCGTCTTGTTGAAGTTGTACAAGACATTGGTAAGGCCACACTTGGAATACTGTGTACAGTTCTGGTCACCCTATTATAGAAAGGATATTATTAAATTAGAAAGAGTGCAGAAAAGATTTACTAGGATGCTACCGGGACTTGATGGTTTGAGTTAAAAGGAGAGGCTGGATAGACTGGGACTTTTTTCCCCTGGAGCATCGGAGGCTGAGGGGCGATCTTATAGAGGTCTATAAAATAATGAGGGGCATAGATCAGCTCGATAGTTAACACCTTTTCCCAAAGGTAGAGGAGTCTAAAACTAGAGGGCATAGGTTTAAGGTGAGAGGGGAGGGATACAAAAGTGTCCAGAGGGACAATTTGTTTCACACAGAGGGTGGTGAGTGTCTGGAACGAGCTGCCAGAGGTAGTAGAAGCGGGTACAATTTTGTCTTTAAAAAAAGCAGTTACATGGGTAAAATGGGTATCGAGGGATATGGGCCAAACGCAGGCAATTGGGACTTGCTTAGTGGTTTTAAAATAAAAGGGTGGCATGGACAAGTTGGGCTGAAGGGCCTGTTTCCATGTTGTAGACCTCTATGACTCTCATAGAATCAAATCATAGAAACCCTACAGTGCAGAAGGAGGCCATTCGGCCCATCGAGTCTGCACCGACCACAGTCCCACCCAGGCCCTACCCCCACATATTTTACCCGCTAATCCCTCTAACCTATGCATCTCAGGACTCTAAGGGGCAATTTTTAACCTGGCCAATCCATCTAACCCGCACATCTTTGGACTGTGGGAGGAAACCGGAGCACCCGGAGGAAACCCACGCAGACACGAGGAGAATGTGCAAACTCCACACAGACAGTGACCCGAGCCGGGAATCGAACCCGGGACCCTGGAGCTGTGAAGCAGCAGTGCTAACCACTGTGCTACCGTGCCGCAAACAATTCGCTTTCTAAAGAAGATGCCCTTCATCTCCCCTTTGGATATTTTGGCGGTTACCTTGTCAATGCTCTGAAGAGGAGTCAGATTGGACTTGAAACTAAGTTCTGTCCAAAGTATCAACTTCTGACTGAAACGGGTGGATTTCTCTTCTGAAATGCCAGATCTTCTGACATTCTGTCAAAAAGCAATCTTTGGGGGGTTGGTGGTTAGTGCCACCAGTTTGGCAAGGCAGGAGGCAGGGCCTGATGGACCGAGAAACCCTTTAAAAAGGATGCCCCGATCTCAAAGTTAAATTAAAGGCCCCCCCACCATAGACACTGGCATCCCAGCAGACAAGGGGAAATACCCACAACCATCACACGCAGAGGGACAACCCTCCCCAGCACGATGCAAGCATAAGTGCAACCCAGCTCCTCCTCCAGTGCACCTCCCCCACTCCCACCCTAATGCAGGCACCACTGCACCCTCACTTAATTAAACATCAAGGCCCCCCCTACCATGGGGCTCCCCTGAGGCACTGCCAACCTGGTACTGCCCACCCAGGTCCCTCACCACCACGCTCTTGGTGTGGACATCATGACCCGTTTACATGCTTAAAAAATCAGTGATGTCACACCAGCAGGTGTGGGGTTGGGCAAGAGTATTCAGTGAGGCTCGATACAACAGCGCAAGGCCTTGTAATGATATTTAAATTCATTTAGATCCGTGGGAATCAAGTTCACGCCCTTTCTGGGTGGGAACCGAAAGACGTCGCCAATGGGGGTGGGGATCTCAAACCGAAATCTTGCTGCCGCAAATCCTGTTATGGCTCTTGCGAGATTTAGCAGCCATAATGGGATTTGTGCCCACAATAAACAGGCCCGCTAAATCTCGCTCGTTATCTCTGGGGTGGCACGGTGGCAAGCACTGCTGCCTCACAGCACCGGGGACCTGGTTCAATTCCGACCTCGGGTCATTGTCTGTGTGGAGTTTGCATGTTCTCCCCGTGTCTGGGTGGGTTTCCTCCGATTCTCCAAAGATGTGCAGGTTAGGTTGATTGGCCATACTAAATTGCCCCTTAGTGCTAGGGGGAGGGGATTTGTAGGGTAAATAGGAGGGGTTACGGGGATAGGGCCTGGATGGAATTGAGGTCAGTGCAGACTCGATGGGCCGAATAGCCTCCTTCTGCACTGTAGGGATTCTATGTTTCTCTCTTCACAGATGCTGCCAGACCTATTGCATTTTCCCAGCATTGTGTGTTTGTTCCAGCATCCACAGTATTTTGCTTTTATTAATGTTAAAGTTTATTTATTGGTGTCACAAGTAAGCTTACATTAACACTGCAATGAAGTTACTGTGAAAATCCCCGAGTCGCCACACTCCGGTGCCTGTTCGGGTACACTGAGGGAGAATTTAGCATGGCCAATGCACCTAACCAACACGTCTTTCGGACTGTGGGAGGAAACCCACGCAGACACGGGGAGAACGTGCAAACTCCACACAGACAGTGACCCAAGTCAGGAATGGAACCCGGGTCCCTGGCGCTGTGAGGCAGCGGTGCTAACCCACTGTGCCACCCCGTGCCTGCTTCTTGACCTCCTGTGAAATGACTTGCTCTTTCTTAGCAAAGTCTTTCATAATTTTAAACATCTGTTAAAATGACCCTTAACGTTCTCTCCCCAAGAAGAACAATTACGCCTTCAACACAATACAGATATCTTTCTGGTAGGTCTGATGGGTATAGAGCGACATTGGCCAAACATGAGCAATTGGCACTGGCTTAGTGGATAAAAAAAGGGTGGCTTGGACAAGTTGGGCTGAAGGGCCTGTTTCCATGCTGTAAACCTCTGACTCTATGATCTATACCCTCCTCAAGGACTTGAAATCCTTCTGAAAGAACAATGTCCTGGATTGGAAACAATACTCCAGCGGAGGCCTCTTCATAGAAACATAGGAAAACTACAGCACAAAACAGGCCCTTCGGCCCCACAAGTTGTGCCGAACATATCCCTACCTTTTAGGCCTACCTATAACCCTCCATCCTATTAAGTCCCATGTACTCATCCAGGAGTCTCTTAAAAGACCCTATTGAGTTTGCCTCCACCACCACTGACGGCAGCCGATTCCACTCGCCCACCACCCTGTGTGTGAAATACTTCCCCTTAACATCTCCCCTGTACCTACCCCCCCAGCACCTTAAACCTGTGTCCTCTCGTAGCAGCCATTTCCACCCTGGGAAAAAGCCTCTGAGAGTCCACCCGATCTATGCCTCTCAATATCTTATATACCTCTATTAGGTCTCCTTTCATCCTACGTCTCTCCAAGGAGAAAAGACCGTGCTCCCTCAGCCTACCCTCATAAAGCATGCCACTCAATCCAGGCAACATCCTCGTAAATCTCCTCTGCACCTTTTCAATCTTTTCCACATCCTTCCTGTAATGAGGCGACCAGAACTGAGCACAGTACTCCAAGTGGGGTCTGACGAGGGTCTTATATAGCTGCATCATTATCCCCGGACTCCTAAACTCAATCCCTTGATTGATAAAGGCCATCTGTATTGTGATAAAGGCTAGTTCATTGTTTTTATAAAAGGCTCGGATAATCTTTGAATCCGGAAGCATTATTTAATTTTCCTGATAGTCATCAATTCAAAAAAAATCCCAATGGGAGATGAAAGTGGTGTGTCCTTTTCCAAAGCTAGTTGAAATCTCAGAACATATTTTTGTGTGTTTCACTATTCAAGATTTAGTCTGCTCTATCAGTGTACTGGTTTCCTCCTGATATTTACTAGATTTAAACACTAATTTGCCACTTATTCTTTCAGCAAGGTCCCAATAGAAAATGTGTGTAAAATGATCTATTGTGAATTGTACCTTACATCTGTATGTTCTTCTAAGAGGTGCAGAGTTGATTAGTTTGATTTATTAATTAACTAATGCGCTATTGCAATGAGGTTCCTAAAGAAAGGATAGCAGAGGGTTGATGGCCTCTGATATATGGGGTTGAGTTTCTACAAGAGCTTCTCCCTCTTATCTATATTTTCAGTGGAGGATACATTGAAATCTGGGGAGAAAAATCACAAAAGGGGCAGGGACACCATTTCTATACAGTTTCTGTGGACTAAGAGTAGAATAAAAACACTATTCTGAAATATTAAAGCATTGTCCCTCGGGCTATGGGAAGTACTGTAAATATGTAACAATAGATCCCTCCTAGATTAGGGTCTCCACCATCATACTCAACTCTTTATTAAATACGTAAAATCCCTTTCAGCCTCGAGTCTGCACCAACTCTCCAAAAGAGTATTTTACCCAGGCCCTCCCCTCTGCCCTATCCCCCTAACCCCACATATTTACCATGGTTAATCCCTCTAACCTACATATATTTGGACACTAAGAAGCAATTTAGCATGGCCAATCCACCTAACCTGCACATCACGGGACTGTGGGAGGAAACCGGAGCTCCCGGAGGAAACCCACGCAGACATGGGGAGAATGAGCAAACTTCATTCAGACAGTGACCCAAGCCGGGAATTGAACCTGGGTCCCTGGCGCTGTGAGGCAGCAGTGCTAACCACTGTGCCACCCAGAGAGGACCAATGCAAATCTTCACCCTTTATTCAATGGTCTCTCTCCCCTTTTTGCTTTTCTATTTTTATCACCAAAGTGAATATTTCACACTTGCCCATATGCTCCAATGCTTAACCAATCTATCTCCCTTTGCCACCTCTGTGCATCCTGCTCACAGCTTAATTTCTCACCTAATTTTGTATCATCAGCAAACCTGGATATTATACTCAGTCCTCTCATCTAGTCATTGATATTGATTGTAAATAGCTGAGGCCCAAGCTCCTGTGGAACTCCACTCATTACACCCTATCAGAAGACCGACTTTTCAAATTCTGTTTTCTGTCTGTTAACCAATCCTCAGTTAGTCTGTTAACTAATCCTCAATTGAGGGTTGTTATCAGGAATACTTCCTGAACACAGTCTAATCAACACTTTAAATGGGCTTCCAGAAAAAAGAACAAAGATTAGCAACTTATAGTAATTAAAAGGGCCCCATGTGTGGCATGCAACTTTTTGGAATGGTTCAGCTAAGATTGCTTCAATAACCTTCCACAACTAATGGCCTGGAGAAACACGGCCATCCTTATTTTCTTGCTAATTGATTGTAATAAAGTCACGGTCGAGAGACATTCCATTTTGACTAACCAGTGCTTCACGTTGAGAGTGGCGAGACCAAAATATCTTTGCAACCATTGTTATAACAGTCCTATGAAGAGAGATTGGGGAAACTGGGCGTGCGTTCTTTAAAGTTTAAGGATGAGAGGTGATCCCATTGAAACTAACACAATACCTAAAAGGGATAGGCAAGATAGATGCAGGCAAGATGTTCCCCATTTGGAGAGTCTAGATGTGGAGATGCCGGCGTTGGACTGGGGTAAACACAGTAAGACGTCTCACAACACCAGGTTAAAGTCCAACAGGTTTATTTGGTAGCAAAAGCCATTAGCTTTCAGAGTGCTGCTCCTTCGTCAGGTCAGACCTGACGAAGGAGCAGCGCTCCGAAAGCTAATGGCTTTTGCTACCAAATAAACCTGTTGGACTTTAACCTGGTGTTGTGAGACGTCTTACTGGAGAGTCTAGAACCAGAGGAAGCCATTTCAGACTCAGATGAAGAAGAGAATTGTTTTTACTCAGAGGGTTGTGTATCTTTAGAATTCTCTATCCCAGTGGGTTGTGGAACCTCAGTCATTGAGCATGTTTAAAGCAGAGTTTGACATATTTCTAAATACCAATGGCATAAAAGGGTGTGGGGAAAAAGGCATTGAAGTGGATGGTCAGCCAGGATTGTATTGAATGATGGATCAGATCAGGCTTGATTGGCCAAATGGCCTACTCTTGCTCCTACGTTTATCTACTTGCCATACTTTAACACTCATTACACCACTGGGTAGTCATTTCTACAGGCAGGTTCTCAATGGCATAGCTCTCTCTCACTCCCTTTTTCCCTGTATGGAACATTGCCCTATAATTTGCATGGACTTTTTTGTATTTTTTTTACTCTGTTTCAGCTAAAGCTTCTTGCTTCAAGACTTTCAAACAAATTAAATATTTTAAAAATCATGGAATGTTTAAATGTTGTGAGGGAGTGATGCTCCACATTTTAAAATTTGATTTTCAGGGCCAGGCAGGTTGTTGTGCAGTAATTATGACTTTGCACACAGCTAAAAACTTACAGTTACATGTCATTCAAAGAGGCTTAACATATTCAATGTTTTGGCAGAAAATGATGCATTAAAAAGTTGAAATCACTGAGTCCCTGTTGATTACATCTATAGAGACGGTAACAGTCCATCCTCGGAGGCAGCAGAATGTCATTGACAGCAACTTCCAGACTTCATGGGCCAGAATTTTGCTGTTCCGCCCACCACGGAAATGGGAGCGGGCGAGGGACGGCCCATGGAAAGGTCTGTTGACCTTGGACGGGATATTGTGGTTTCAGGGTGAGCGAGGCCAGAAGATCCCACCCCATATATGCAGACAGCAGATATTGCTGTCAGTGTTAAACAGTAATGATGAGGAGTGCTAACACAGTTTTATCATTGGAAATGAAGATACCAGGTCATTAATGCACTCTACAGTATCTGAGCTTAAAACTTACTAATTTCTTGGGTTGCTTGTGAAAAATCTTTGCCTTTCTACTGGTAAAGATATACCAGGAAGTGAGAGCTACTTCTCCAATACAACAATGGTTCATAGATATCCTCGGTTGAAGTGTTGTATCATTGTTGATCCATGTATAGGAGATGATTCGAATTTCAGCAGATGTTGGACATATTTTCCCAGCGAGAGGTTCCAAACGTTGAAATGTTTGGGCCCAGACGTGTGGAATTAGCTAGTTACAGGTCAGAATGCTCACAGGTAAGGGCAGGAGTAACAAAATCCATATTCTACACTGCAGAGCAGCAAATTGGAAACAAAGTGGGGGAGATGGTCTCAGGGAGGGGAATACGGAATGGCCAGCATTGGGTTGGAAGATATCTGTGGGCAGAGGGGAGTATTCAGGTTTCTGAGTATCTCATAGTTGTTCCTTTAAGAATCATTCATTGGGCCACTGTAAGCCTAATGGCAATGACCCAAGCACAGTCTGGCATTGGTACCTGCCAATTGAGTTGGGTCCTATGTCTTAGAGGCCTGATTTACATACCTTAATGAAATGCTGGCCTGAAATTGAATTAAATGAGGGAAATCAATTCAGTTCCACCCATTGCTAGAATGTGATTATCCATGTCTGCCAAGTGGACAAAGATAATTGACCCATGATGGCACAGTGGTTGGCACTGCCGCCCCACAGCACCAGGAACCCGGGTTCAATTCCTGGCTTGGGTCACTGTCTGTGCGGAGTCTGCATGTTCTCCCCGCGTCTGCGTGGGTTTCCTCCGGGTGCTCTAGTTTCCTCCCACAATCCAAAAGACACGCTGGTTATAGAATCACCACAGTGCAGAAGGAGGCCATTTGGCCCATGGAGCCTGCATCAACAACAATCCCATCCAGGCCCTATCCTCGTGACCCGACGTATTTACCCTGCTAATCCCCCTGACACTAAGGGGCAATTTAACATGGCCAATCCACCTAACTTGCACATCTTTGGAGTTTGGTGCATGGGCCGTGCTAAATTCTCCCTCGGTGTACCCGAACAATGTGGCGACTAGGGGATTTTCACAATAACTTCATTGCAGTGTTAATGGAAGCCTTACTTGTGACACTAATAGATAAACTTAAAAAACTTTAAACATAAATGTCTCCAAGTGCAGCATTCAACTGATATTAATCTTTTTCCTCTTGCACACTAGTTCCTGAATCTGGTTAGTATTCAGATGTGGAAATTTAATCCATTTCCACTCTCTGGTCAGTGCTAATGTTTAGCAAAAACTATGAGAGGGTTTCTGCTAATCCTGCTTCTAAACACAACTGAAGTGGAGGCTTTACTCACATAGATAAGTCCTGAGTAGTAGCGCTCCCTCAGATTATGCAACACCGATGCTTCATTCAGACAAGTCAGCTCTGCCATGTCCTCCACTTTGGAGAACTTTGGGGGATTCATCTTCTGGATGTCATCTTTGTTAACTGTAATTTTCTTTCCATTTTCCGCCAACTCCACGATAACCTCGTCCCCCTTCTCCTCTTTAATGCTCGCGGCTTCAAAGCCATTGCGGTCTGAAGGCACCCAAACCAATTTCTTCGCTGACCAGTCAGCTTGGGCTAGTGGATTGTTGAGGCTTTTATCCACAAAGAGAAATGCATCAGCCTCTCCACCCTGGCTGCCAGACTTCTGCGCCATTATGTCTCAGTAATGACCTATGGGAAATAATAAAAAATGGTTTAAAATCCAAGCACAAATCAATGTAAAAATAACAGGATAGTATTTTTGTCTTCACGACCAGAGCCTTATTCTGGTAAAGCAACCCAAAGACCAATTAGTTCAGTGGAATGTAGTTGGGGCCAGTTCTAGAATCAGTACGTGATCCATATTAAAGGATGATGGTGACAAAAAAAATTACTTGTGTTTCCATGTATCCTGCAACTTGGCTTATTCTACATGTCTTTTATGCTCCTTCAATTCTTCTGATGGTAACTTATGCTGTAACAAATTCCCAAGTCCTTCAGCACTTTGCTCAAAGGTTAGTCATTCTTTGTGATCCAAGCAGGGAGTGTCAATTATTTTATTGAGGCAGTCACTACATCTTAATGTAATCCTACTTTTTTGTTCATGGATTGTGGGCTTTGCTGGATAGGCCAGCATATATTAGCCACATCCAATTATCCTCAAGAAGGTGGTGGTGAGCCCCCTCTTGAATTGCTATGTGGTGTAGGTGCATCCACATTGCTGTTAGGAATGGAGTTTGACCCAACAATAATGGACAAATGGCATTACATTTCCAAATCAGGATGGTGAGTGGCTTGGACAGGAACCTGCAGGTGGTGTTCCCAGGTATCTGCTACCCTTGTCCTTTGAGGTGGTAGAGATCCCTGATTTGGAAGGTGCCAACGAAGGAGACTTGGTGAGTTGCTGCAGTGCATCTTGTAGATGGTACACACTGCTGCCACTGTGCATTGGTGGTGGAGGGATTGTGTGTTTAAGATGCCAATCAAGCAGGCTGCTTATCCTGGATGGTGTCGCGCTTCTTGAGTGCTGTTGGAGCTGCACTCATCCAGGCAAGTGGAAAGTATTTCTTACACACCTGACCTGTGCCTTGTAGATGGTAGACAGGGGAGCGGGGGTGGGGAAAAGAGGTGTCAGGAGGGGAGTTACTTGCTGCAGAATTCCCAGCCTCTGCTCTTGTATCCACTTCCACACATGTACATCAGCAAAATGCTCAGAGCAACTGTAGCAACCCAATTATGCATCGATATGAAGTGGTTTCAATGTTACACTCAAATAAGCAACAGTCTGGTGTAATTTCAGAACCTATTTCTTTGAAATCAATTGCAATGTACTGGGTGTGGGTTAACTGTAAGTATTTAAAAGAATCCTACTTTTAGAAGATGGTCATTTAACGGTGATAGAGCTATCAGTCACCCTTTTCTCCTGACATTTATTGAATTGCCTGCAGGGCTGGGAGAGGAATTTCCCGGGGATTTTAATTAGTGTTGTACATTTAAAGATGGTGCATTTTTACAGCTGGCAGCTACAGGGTATTTTTTTGCTGGGGGAAATCCAAATAGATCAAAATCACAAACACAGTTGATGGCAATGCTTGGTATACTTTCAGAATCAATCATATTTTGTGTATATAGCTGATAACAATCGCATTTCATTGTATATAGTAGGACAAAAATACCCATTTCAGAAAAAGTACATAGTTTAAAAAAATATACTCTTACATCGACAATGTCTAAAACCGCACTGGAGACACATTGCCAAACAGTTTCAATAAGACTCCAGCTCAAAGATGTGACCTGACCTCATCAACATCACCTCAATATTATGATAAAGTAATCCACGGTGGGGCCAAGAGGGGAGCATTAAGACAGGAGAAATACACGCAGATTCAAAGAAAGTGCTGTCTTTTCAGCAGAGATCCAACTTGGGCAATGCTTGTTACTTTGCAGAAACTGGAGGCTGCATGCTAATTTAACCCTTACTTGGGACAACACACACTTCAGGTTTTCCCTGTCCAGTAACTCATATGAAAAAGATACAACTTAGAATAATTCCAATCCCTAGCATTCTGGGAAGGTCTATTGGCTCATGTTCAGTGAAAATAGTTGTCAGATTTAGGTGCCAAAAGAGCTCATGACTCAAACTACCTTGCCAGGATTCAGAGAGATGTGCACCATCGGCCATTACATTCGCGGCCAGGTGTCTCTGGAGAGGGAGCATGCGGTGTCCACGGGCGCGGTTGACGCCTTCCGCGACCGCTGGGCGCCGCAGGGGCTGGGGTGTATTATCGACCCCGATAATCACCTTTTGGTTTGACGTTTTAAGTTTCCTTTCGACTTTGTTTTTGGTTCGGGCTCTTTCCCCCTTCCTTTTGGGGAGCCGCCCCTTTTACTTTGTCCCTAAGTTAATTTGAGTTCGTTTATTTGGTTGGTGTCAAAAGACATGCATCATCAGCCATTGCTCCTTGCAGAGAACATCTCAAGTAAAAGAGCCTGAGCCAGGTCAGCTTCATTAGCTGCAGTTGGCTGATTAAAGATGAGCATTGATTACCATTGGAAAGTTGACCATTGCCTTGCCTCTAGTGAAAATTGGACATATTAAGGCCCAGGGAAAAATGGGTGGGGAATTTAAATGGAGTTAATTCAATAAATCTGGAATGTAAAGTTAGTATCATGAACCTATGATTACATTGTTTTTTTAAAAAAAACATCTAGTTCATTGTCATTTAGGGAAGGAAATCTGCTACCCTTTCCTGATCTGGACTACATGTGACTCCGGTCTCCAACAGCAATCTATGGCTGGGCATCATCTGATGAAGGAGCAGCACTCTGAAAGCTCGTGCTACCTGTTGGACTTTAACCTGGTGTTGTGAGACTTCTTACTGGCCAAGTCATTTAGTTGTATCCAAGTAAAACTAATTTACCCTTTTTGGTACAGTGGTTCGAGAAGGTGGCTTACTTCCACCTTCTCAAGGACAGTTCAGGATGGACAAGAAATAGGGTGGCACAGTGGCTAGCACTGCTGTCTCAGTGCCAGGGACCCGGGTTTAATTCCCAGCTTGGGTCATTGCCTGTGTGGAGTTTGCACGTTCTCCCCGTGTCTGCGCAAGTTTCCTCCGGGTGCCCTGGTTTCCTCCCACAATCCAAAGATGTGCAGGTTAGGTGGATTGGCTATGCTAAATTGCCCCTTAGTGTCAGAGGGATTAGCTAGGGTAAATACATGAGGTTATGGGGATAGGGCCTGGGTGGGATTATGGTCCATGCACTCTCGATGGGCCAAATGGCCTCCTTCTGCATTGTGGGATTCAATGAAATGCTGGCCATACACAGCCATGAGTAGATGAAAACATATTGGGGTTATGAACAAACTCTGCAGGAATAGGTTCAATATACTTCACAGTGACATGTGGACCACACTCCCTTTCTGCTTTATTAGGCTTGCCTACAGAAGCTATTAACACTGCACAGGATGCTGGACATTTCCTGCAGGGGTGTCCCACTAATTGGAACTAGAATGCTTCAGTCGATTGCGAGTGAGTGACGGCCTTATATAGAGATAAAGTCAGCTGCAAAACATCACGACCGGTATAGATTCCGAAAGAGTCAGGGTTCATGTCCAGCAAGTGGATGGGAATAACCTATTCCCTGGAGGATTGGAAAAGTTTGCAGGTAGTCTGGTGAACTCTTGGGACACTTTGAAAAGTGGTTCTTCCTGGCTTGCAGTTGGTGTCATTTGAAAGGTGTATGGGGGCAATCCTCCTCCAGGACATTACACTCTTGCTTGACTTTATCCCGTTTGGGAATCCAGGAGTTCCACGGAAAATAGTGGTCTAACCTTGCATTAATGAATTTTCATTTATTAGTGTCACGAGTAGGCTGGTTATTTCAAACCAAAATGAAAGCCAGATTGAAATGTGTTGTCACAAAGCGCGTGGGGGACATTGGCTTCTGATTTTATTTTGGGGGTTGGAGGGTTAAACAGAGGGCAGCAAGCAGACATTAGAAACTTGCTGAATTCGGTCCAATATTCTCAACTTAACAGCAGAGGGAAAGGGGGCAGAGTTTTCTACACTCGAGTGCCCGAAATCTCTGCAAATAGGGAATTACTTCCAAGCCAGCGTTCTGAACACATCGTAGTGACAGTAATCCTCTCTTTGATTTTCCGCTTTGGGGGCTCACATTTGTGACAAAATTTCCAAGAACTGCCTTGCGTTTTATTTTTAAAAAAGGAGATTGTTTAATTAAAGTCACTGATGGCGGCGAATTCCCCCTCCTGATCAAATAAGGTGAGTGAGATGCCTTACGGGGGAGGGAGGGAGGGGGTCAGATCTCCCTTCTACGTTGGCAGAATGTTAAAATTTCCGATGTGAGTGCTTGCAGGCTGGCTAGATGTTACTGTGGAACTTTAAACATTCGAAATTCCGTCATGTGAATGATATAGAATATAAACCATATCCTCCAGGCGATTTGTTACCATGTATGGTGATGTTTCTCTCAACTGGTGATTACTGAGAAACGTAATGAAGGGGGAGAGCTCCCAGCAAAAACCGAACTGAGATCCTTTTTAGGGAATGTCATAATGAGATGCTAGATATTCACGTCAAACTGGTAAACAAGCGGTATTTTAATCAAATAAGGACACACGCTGCTTTACTGTGGCCGTATCTGTCTCGCAGATATTGTACAGTGTCCTCTGGGTTTGATGGGAGAGGTTCTTCTGTCCAGGTGCACATTAAGAGGAAAAAATAACCCCTTTACAGAATTAACTTCACCCCTCAATGCTTTCCTTTCTACATGATAAGGTGCGGAGGGCTCCACTCGTTATCATAGAATCCCTGCAGTGCAGAAGAAGCCATTCTTTTTCACAGTAACTTCATTGCAGTATTAATGTAAGCCTACTTGTGACAATAAATAAACTTTAAAAATTCAGCCCAGCGAGTCTGCACCAACTCCCTGACAGAGCATCTCACCCAGGCCCTCTCCCACCTCCCTGTAACCCCCACACAAATAATTCAAGTTTAAACTTTTGGTGTCACTGTGTCCCAGTATGCTGGACAGGTTTATACACACGAATATTAATGGGCTATAGTTTCCACCCTCAGTTGTAGTTGAACATACAATCACACAGAGGGGAAAAAAGAGGCAATTCGGCCCATCATGTGCTGCCTCTCCGAATGAGCAATTCACCGAGTGCCATTCCCCGCCCTCTCCCCCTAACCCTGCACACCGAGATAGGAATCCAATTCCCTCTGGATTGCTTCCACTGAAATACCTGGGAACTGGGGAAACCCGGGTGCGATTAAAAGGTGCTTCCTGTATTGTTGCCCCCGCCCCCTGCCAGCATCGCCACCTTCCTGCACTTCTCTGATCAAGCGAGGTGAATTGTATTCCTAATCCATCTATTCATGGGGTGCGTTTACATTACAGACTTCACCCGAGTCCATAATTGCCCCAAACGGAGTTTCATCCAGACTCACAGCACATACAGCCTGCTCCTCTGGGTACCTTATTAACTATCCTTATTGGCTATCCTGTCTGGAGACAGTACACATCTCTTTAACCTGTGCTTAATGCTCCCTCCACTCATATTGTCTGTATCTTTAAGACCTGGATGGCTGTAGAGATTTGCATTCTAATCAGTAGTCTGTAACTTGATTTTGTGTCCCTGTGCCCTGTTTGAGAGCAGATTTCCACTCCATCTGACGAAGGAGCAGCGCTCCGAAAGCTAATGGCATTTGCTACCAAATAAACCTGTTGGACTTTAACCTGTTGTTAAAACTCTCACTACCTTTAACAACAACAGTCCCTGCAAACGTTTGCAGTTTATTATCATAGAATCCCCTTCCTCCCACTACTATCCCCGTAACCCCATGCATTTACCCCACCAGTTCCCCCTAGCCGACACATCACAGGACACGAAGGAGCAATTTACCATGGCCAATCCACTTAACTGACATATTTGGACTGTTACTAGTTATAACTATTAGTGGTTACAATACAGTAACTTTACCGATCAATATAACCATTAGTGATGCTGTAATGATGACTGTATACTGCAATGTATTATTGATCACTATTGCAGTTACCACTGATCATTAACTACTGTAACCATTCCCTTTGATGTTTCAGTCGCCGCAGTTATTGGTTACTATGAACTAATCACTTCTCACCGCTGTAAACCTGTGCTAGTTACAACACTGACAGTTCTTTAGCACCGACAAGGACTTTAAACCCACAGAATTCCATTTTCTTCATCCTTACTAACATTAATTCTGTAACACGAATGAAAGCTCGCGTTTGTCCTGATTACTCACTGAAGACTGGCTGGATCGGCAAGCTGATTAGATTCCGGATGTCCAGGAGCAGAAACACGCACAGTGGGAAGCGCCCGAGTAAGCGGTATCCCCGCTCCGCAGTATTTAACCAGGGCGCCTGGATTAACATGGGGCGGGGTAACTCCTCCCAGCTCTGGGGAAACTCTGGCACCTATTTCATCTGCCTGACTCCTTTGAATAAACACATCACTAAAAAAAATTATATTCTCAACATTTTTACACGAAAAGTACAAAATACAATGAGAAAATTAAAAGAATCGGTCACACAATGTTTATTCCTCTGACTTTTCCCATAGGAGGACATTAATAACTTTTCATTTGACTTTTAATTTGACTAGCATTTGCAGCTGTCATGTTTGCAAAGGATTTTTGTGATTCTTTTCTTGAATTCTGTTCTCAAAATTCAGACAGTTTTTATTCATTTTTCAAACAGTGACACCAACTTCTCTCCCAGTGAAAGTCTGTGTGTGTGTGCGTGTGTGTGTGTGCAGCAAGATGCTTCAATCCCAATGTCACAACAGCGTCTCCTGCTGCACGGTCTGACATTCCCCCACCCCATTCAGTTCTCCACTTTTACTCCCAAATAGTTTTGAGGTGGACTGCATTAGAAACTGGGCTGAGGCCAGCATACAGCACGGTGGCTACCACTGCAGGATACGGCACGGTGGCACAGTGGTTAGCACTGCAGGATACAGCACAGTGTTTAGCACTGCAGGATACAGCACAGTGGCACAATGGTTAGCACTGCAGGATACAGCATAGTGGCACAGTGGTTCGCACTGCAGGATACAGCACAGTGGCAAGCACTGCAGGATACGGCACGGTGGCACAGTGGTGAGCACGGCAGGATACGGCACAGTGGCTAGCACTGCAGGATATAGCACAGTGGCACAATGGTTAGCACTGCAGGATACAGCACAGTGGCACAATGGTTAGCACTGCAGGATACAGCACAGTGGCACAATGGTTAGCACTGCAGGATACGGCACAGTGGTTAGCCCTGCAGGATACGGCACAGTGGTTAGCCCTGCAGGATACGGCACAGTGGTTAGCACTGCAGGATACGGCACAGTGGTTAGCACTGCAGGATACGGCACAGTGGTTAGCCCTGCAGGATACGGCACAGTGGTTAGCCCTGCAGGATACGGCACAGTGGTTAGCCCTGCAGGATACGGCACAGTGGTTAGCCCTGCAGGATACGGCACAGTGGTTAGCCCTGCAGGATACGGCACAGTGGTTAGCACTGCAGGATACGGCACAGTGGTTAGCACTGCAGGATACGGCACAGTGGTTAGCACTGCAGGATACAGCACAGTGGCACAATGGTTAGCACTGCAGGATACAGCACACTGGCACAATGGTTAGTGGCAAGCACTGCTGCCTCACAATGATGTGGCGTTGGCCTGGGGTGGGCACAGTAAGAAGTCTCACAACACCAGATTAAAGTGCTTATATGGTTTATATGGTAGCACAAGCTTTCGGATTGTCTCTCCTGCTTCAGGTGAGTGAGAAGTTGTGTTCACAAACAGGGTATATATAGACACAAACTCAACTTACAAGATAATGGTTGGAATGCGAGTCTTTACAGGTAATCAAGTCTTAAACGTACAGACAATGTGAGTGGAGAGAGGGTTAAGCACAGGTTAAAGAGGTGTGTATTGTCTCCAGCCAGGACAGTTAGTGCCAGGGACCTGGGTTCGATTCCCAGCTCAGGTCACTGTCTGTGCGGAGTTTGCACGTTCTCCCCGCGTCTGTGTGGGTTTTCTCCGGATGCTCCAGTTTCCTCCCATAGTCCGAAAGACGTGCTGGTTAGGTGCATTGGCTACGCTAAATTCTCCCTCAGTGTACCCAGGCGCCGGAGTGCGGCGACGAGGGGATTTTCACAGTAATTTTCATTGCAGTGTTAATGTAAACCTACTTGTGACACTGATAAATAATAGATACCAGATCGGTCAACGGGTCACCCTGGGCTGGATGGGAGCCCGGGTTCCAGAGATCTCATTGGGGGAAAGCATTGAATAGGGGCCAGACGGAGGGAGCTTTCCGCAAAGTGAAATGGAAATACACTCCATGAAGACTCCGAAACGCGGGGCTCCCTACACTTTCCCATTTGCTGCTGAAATGTTTGCTTTAAGCACCAAGCTCATAGAAAGGGAAACTTTCCACCCCCCTCCACACCCCCAGGTGTCCAACATTGAGTGTGAGAGCGGAAGACATAAAATTAAACTGTTTTTAGAAAAGCAAGGCGACCCAGTGGACTGTTAGGCAAATCTAGCAAAGCAAACGGAAATACATTTGTTGCTCTGTGTTTGGCCTGGTAACTGAGTGCGAGCAGGATTAAATCCCAAAAAGGGAATATAGAATACGCTATGGAATTCCGTCAACATACCGGATATGAAACATTGAGACAGCAGCTCGATACTAAATATGGTTTAATTGTTTTATAAGTGATACTGTAAACTTATTAGCGCCACTTCATAAAAAGATGAAAGTTTAAGTGATTACCTTGCCCATAAAGGACATCTTACACTGAACCAGACTGTGCACTTCAATTTACACCGTAGTCCCGGATCATTTTCACATCACTTATTTACAACAGGGAAGAAATAGGATCCTCCAGCTCCCAAAACCGAGCCGGACAGGACACTTTTCTTGCTTCTTGTAGGAATAATCATTTGGCTGCTGTTAGGAACTGTACTTTCGACCTCCAGTTAAAGCTAAACACACAATGACAGAGCGGCTACAGCGGAAAAAGAAGCCATTCGGCCCATCATGTGCTGGCTCTCCGAATGAGCAATCCAGCAAGTGCCCTTCTCCCCCTAACCCTGCACACTCAGAATCCAATTCCCTCTGGAGTGCCTCCATTGAAATACCTGGGAACTGGGGAAAAGGTGGCTTGTTGCATTGACGGGATCTCCTCAAGTTTCCCCAGGACTGGGAAGTGCAATGCAATGTAGAAAGCCCTCAGTCCACTCGGGGTTCAATTGAGAAGCGTGGCTAAACGAGAGACCACTGAGGGACCTCCTGCTAATGTTACAATAATCAATAGACAATAAGGCCATTGAGAGGAGGAGTCAGCCATTCTCAGAGTGGGCCACCTTTTCCTGAACCTCCAACATTTAACCCCCCGTCATCAACACAAAGCCCATTCAGGCACTAAATTAAATGGGGTTACAATTATTTCAATTAATGATCAGTGATCTCTTTTTGCAGCGGCTAATCACAGCAACTCATTGGATTAGAAACTACTTCGAGCTGTCCACAGCAATTCGCCGGTAAACTATCATTTAGTTCTTTCAATTGTTTCTTTGAAAAGTGATGCATTGATGTTCAGGGACGTTTTGTTTTGTTCTCTAGATTTTGTTTACAATGCTTCGGAGTTCCGTGTTCATGGAACAACAATTTCAAAGGGGCACAAAACAAAATATGTTGTCAAATCTCAGCAGGTCTGACAGCATCTGCGGAGAGAGAATAGATGGTAGTCATGATGTGGAGATGCCAGCGTTGGACTGGGGTGGGCACAGTAAGAAGTCTCACAACACCAGGTTAAAGTCCAACAGGTTTATTTGGTAGCAAAAGCCTCTCGCTTTCGGAGCGCTGCTCCTTCGTCACACCAGGTTAAAGTCCAACAGAAGGACGGAGGGGCAATTTAGCATAGCCAATACACCTAACCTGCACATCTTTGGAGTGTGGGAGGAAACCGGAGCACCCGGAGGAAACCCACGCAGACACGGGGAGAATGTGCAGACTCCGCACTGACAGTGACCCAAGCTGGGAATCGAACCCGGGTTCCTGGAGCTGTGATGCAGCAGTGCTAACCATTGTGCCACAATAATTGTAACACAACTGTAAGCAGGCAGCTTATATGGACTGGAAACGTTAACACTGTTTCTGTCTCAGATCTGCTGAGTTTTCCCAACCTTTCCTGTTTTTATTTCAGATTCCCAGCAGTATTTTGCTTCTGTGAAACTAGGCAGACCAGATTGTACAATCCAGAGAGTTTGATTTTAGCCAGCATGTTTCACCCTTGGACTGGGTGAAACCCTTTGAATGTTCCCAGAAAAGCAAGTCAAGCTACAGACTACTCAGCCGTGTTGGGAGGTTACTGCCGGGTCCTCGCACATCCTGACTCCCCAGCAGGGTGAATGGAAGTCCAGGAGCTATACCTCACCTGAGAAATGGACCGCACTGTAGTACCAGGATCCAGAACTGTGGGGTGGGGACTAATTTCAATATTGTGGTTTATTCTGTAACTAGGCTGGATCCTGGATACAATTCATTTTCATCTTGGGTAAAATTCCATTTCTCCGTTACCTTTTTATTCACATGTGGGACATGGGTGCCATTGGCTGGACAGCATTTATTGCCATTCCCTAGTTGCCCTTGAGAAGGTGGTGGTGAGTGGGTGATACAACTGAGTGGCTTGCTGGGCTATTTCGGAAGGCAGTTGAGAGTCAACCACATTGCTGTGGCTCTGGAGCCACATGTAGGCCAGACCAGGTAAGGATGGCAGATTTCCTTCCCTAAAGGACATTACCATTTTGGTAATCTATTTTATTTTAATGTCACCCCCAGCTTTGGCAGTGATATCTTGTCACTTTATTCTTTAACCAGCCTCCCATCCATTGACTCTGTCTACACTTCCCGCTGCCTCGGCAAAGCAGCCAGCATAATTAAGGACCCCACGCCCCCCGGACATTCTCTCTTCCACCTTCTTCCATCAGGAAAACGATACCAAAGTCTGAGGACATGTACCAACCGACTCAAGAACAGCTTCTTCCCTGCTGCTGTCAGACTTTTGAATGGACTTACCTTGCATTAAGTTGATCTTTCTCTACACCCTAGCTATGACTGTAACACTATATTCTGCACTCTCTCATTTCCTTCTCTATGAACAGTATGTTTTGTCTGTATAGCGCGCAAGAAATAATACTTTTCACTGTATGTTAGTACATGTGACAAGAATAAATCAAATTAAATCAAATTTGCTGCATTCTCTCCCAATCCTGGGTATAGAACATAGAACATAGAAAGCCACAGCACAAACAGGCCCTTCGGCCCACAAGTTGCGCCGATCACATCCCCACCTCTAGGCCTATCTATAGCCCTCAATCCCATTAAATCCCATGTACTCATCCAGAAGTCTCTTAAAAGACCCCAACGAGTTTGCCTCCACCACCACCGACGTCAGCCGATTCCACTCACCCACCACCCTCTGAGTGAAAAACTTACCCCTGACATCTCCTCTGTACCTACCCCCCAGCACCTTAAACCTGTAATGTTTCTGTGGGATCAGCTTTCTGCTACCAGGCTGGGAATTTTGACCTTGTATTGAGCAAATTCTCATCTTCCAATCCCGTACAGCCACCAGCTTACCTTTCTGGGGCCAGTAATTTAGAAATCCTTTGCCACTCTTGGCGGCACGGTGACACAGTGGTTAGCACTGCTGCTTCACAGCTCCAGGGACCTGGGTTCAATTCCCGGCTTGGGTCACTGTCTGTGTGGAGTTTGCACATTCTCCTCGTGTCTGCGTGGGTTTTCTCCGGGTGCTCCGGTTTCCTCCCACAGTCCAAAGATGTGCGGGTTAGGTTGATTGGCCATGCTAAACATTGCCCCTTAGAGTCCTGAGATGTGTAGGTTAGAGGGATTAGCGGGTAAATATGTAGGGATATGGGGCTGGGGCCTGGGTGGGATTGTGGTCGGTGCAGACTCGATGGGCCAAATGGCCTCTTTCTGCACGGTAGGGTTTCTATGATTTCTATGATTCACTGACCTTATCCACTGTGTGGGATATTTAAGTTTCCATTGCTCCTGATCTGGTGTGCTTATTTCCCTGCAGTTATTCCTTCCTTTCTTCCAGTCGGATATCTTTGCCTTTCAGATTCCCCCCTCTCTCTCTCTCTCCCCACCACCCCCAAGTTCATTGCTCCCGCTTGTTGGGTATCACTCACAGATCCACCGGTGCCCAAAGTAAACACCCAGTCACTCTGCAACTACACTGGATCCATGGACTGTATCTGCTAGTTCATGGTCAGCTCTTCACTCCTCCTTAGCTCACAGACACCACAACACCTCAGAAACCAAACTCACTCATCCCGCTCTTCAAAGATCCCCTGGATCTACTTCCTCTTTACATCTGACACGGTGGCACAGTGGTTAGCACTGCTGCCTCACAGCACCAGGGACCTGCGTTCGATTCCTGGCTTGGGTGACTGTCTGTGTGAAGTCTGCACATTCTCCCTGTGTCTGCATGGGTTTCCTCCGGGTGCTCCGGTTTTCTCCCGCAGTCCGAAAGACTATGCTGGTTAGGTGCATTGGCCATGTTAAATTCTCCCTCAGTGTACCCAAACAGGCGCCGGAGTGTGGCGACTAGGGGATTTTCACAGTAACTTCATTGCAGTGTTAATATAAGCCGACTTGTGACATCAATAAATAAACTTTAAAAAATTAGAAACTTTAAACTCTCTAGATCCCTTTCTGAAGCTGGACACTGATTCACGGATTCTCCAAACTGATATCATCCCTGCTATCTCACCACAGAACCTCAGACTCTCCACTCTGCTCGCTCTACATCTTCCCATCCTGTTTACAATCTGATCTTTCCATTGGTAAAATCCACGACATTCACCTGACACGCCTTTCTCTAGTGCCCACTCCTGAGTGCATTTTGGTTTTCACTCTTATCCTGTCCACCTTGACCCCTCTCAGGCTCTTCCCTCTGTCCTGTCACCCAGTTATATCCCTTTCATGTCTCTCCAATCCCTATCACAACCAATCACTGCCGCTTCTCTTCCAGGATTGCCTACCCTGAAGAAGCACTGCTCTTCTCTCCGACAGGATTTCCGTGTGTCTCTACCCCCGCACCCCTTCCCCCCTCCCCCCAACCCCATTCACCTTCTCTGCTATTTCTCTTAGTGTTGGACAAAGTATTTACCAAGACAATGATTAGCTCTACCCCACCTCCACCCCTTTGTTTTAATTTTATTTAATTTTTAACTGTTCTCTACCTTTGTCTTTCTTTATTCCATCCCCCCACTCTTTCCCCCTATTTTATCTCCTTTTCTTACCTTTTCTCAATTTTACCTCTCTCCCACCCATATCTTACCCTCTGATTTCAGCTACTCTGCCATTTGGCCATCCACACCTTCTATTCTCTTTATGGTCTGCCATTAGCACCTCTTAGTCTTTCCCCTTGTTTTTGTGGCTATGAATCATCTTTCATTCCCTCATCTTCCAGGTTAAATATCTCCCACTTTCTATACCTTTTTAGCTTTGACAAAGGGTCAACTAGACTCAAAACGTCAGCTCTTTCCTCTCCTTACAGATACTGCCAGACCTGCTGAGATTTTCCAGCATTTTCTCCTTTGGAATCATTCAGCAGCTCTGGCAGCATCTGTAGGGGGAGAAAGCAGAGGTAATGTTTCGAGGTCGTTTGGGTCTTCATCAGAATTAAAGAGAGGGAGACATGTGTTAGATATTAAACTAGCTGAGAGAGATTGCAACAAGATGTTGCAACATTAACAAAAGACAGATGGCACTACTCCTCCATCTACCCAAGAAAGACAAACATGCATTTTCAGTTCATGGAATAAATAAGATATAATTATTACTTTCCGGTTACTGTCCTAGGTTTGAACCCTCTGGAATAAGCACAAACTAACCCTCTGTGCCTCTCAGGCCTTCTCCAAAAGGCCCATTGAGGCACTCCTTCTGAGCAGTAACACCCTGGTGGAGGATTTGATTTGATTTGGATTTGGATTTGTCACACGTATTAACATACAGTGAAAAGTATTGTTTCTTGCACGCTATACAAAGCATACCATTCATAGAGAAGGAAACGAGAGTGCAGAATATAGTGTTACAGTCATAGCTAGGGTGTAGAGAAAGATCAACTTAATGCAAGGTAAGTCCACTCAAAAGTCTGACAGCAGCAGGGAAGAAGCTGTTCTTGAGTCGGTTGGTCTGTGACCTCAGATCTTTGTATCTTTTTCCCCAAGGAAGAAGGTGGAAGAGAGAATGTCGGGGGTTCTGGGCCTTAATAATGCTGGCTGCTTTGCCGAGGCAGGGGGAAGTGTAGACAGAGTCAATGGATGGGAGGCTGGTTTGCGTGATGGATTGAGCTACATTCATGACCTTTTGTACTTCCTTGCGGTCTTGAGCAGAGCAGGAGCCATACCAAGCTGTGATACAACCAGAAAGAATGCTTTCTATGGTGCATCTGTAAAGATTGGTGAGAATCATAGCTGACATGCCAAATTTCCTGAGTCTTCTGACAAAGTAGAGGCGTTGGTGGGCTTTCTTAACTATAGTGTCAGCATGGGGGACCAGGACAGGTTGTTGGTGATCTGGACACCTAAAAACTTGAAGCTCTCAACGCTTTCTACTTCATCCCCGTTGATGTAGACATGGGCATGTTCTCCTTTATGTTTCCTGAAGTCGATGACAATCTCCTTCATTTTGTTGACATTGAGGGAGAGATTATTGTTGCCGCACCAGTTCACCAGATTCTCTATCTCATTCCTGTACTCTGTCTCATCATTGTTTGAGATCCGACCCACTATGGTGGTGTCGTCAGCAAACTTGAAAATCGAATTGGAGGGGAATTCCATGGGATGCCAACCTAGAGAGCTCAGGAAGTCAGGAAAGGAGGATGCATATGCACGAACAAAAGGTTTCAACAGCAGATGGGCTGAGGCAGGACCAGAAGTGAGAGCTATGAAGGTGGAAAAGGCAGCCTTTCTAATGTAGAGGATAGGGAATCAAAACTTACCGAGGTTCCAATATGAAACTGTCTCAGTCTATGGTTCCAATATGAAACTGTCTCAGTCTATGGTTCCAATATGAAACTGTCTCAGTCTATGGTTCCAATATGAAACTGTCTCAGTCAGAACAGGAGATTGAATAGGGGCATGGGGATCGAATTTTGCTAAAGCTAAAATAACAGTCAGTCTTCCAATGAGAAAATTGCAGTTCCATCATGACTGGCTATTGACTCTGCTATGATCGGATACAGGAGTTTAAAAGCGGTGAGGCTTTGGAAGAGGAAGTTAGTGGTTCACTTCTACAATCTTGGAGAGAGATTGAGGAGGGAAGATGGGACACAATCGCAGTCACACGGGATATCATTTGCCACTTTGGTCATGAAAATGTTGGTGCTGTGGGAGGGTCTGATTCCTCGATTCGAGAGGTTCAAACTTGCAGGAAAGGCAGACATGGATTTGTCTTTCTTCATTTTTCTTCCCCCCCCCCCCCCCCCCCCGCCCCCGCCCCCTCACTTTCCCCCTACTTCATCCCCCTTCCCTTACCTTTTCTCTCCCCCCCCCACTTGGCCTTTTCTACATTCTACCTCTGTCCCATTTCCCCTCCTCCCCCAACATCTTCATCTTGATTTGATTTATTATTGTCACATGTATTAACATAGTGAAAAGTATTGTTTCTTGCGCGCTATACAGACAAAACATACTGTTCATAGAGAAGGAAACGAGTGAGTGCAGAATGTAGTGTGACAGTCATAGCTAGGGTGTAGAGAAAAATCAACTTAATGCAAGATAGGTCCATTCAAAAGTCTGACAGCAGCAGGGAAGAAGCCGTTCTTGAGTCGGTAGGTACGTGACCTCAGAATTTTATATCCTTTTCCCGAAGAAGGTGGAAGAGAGAATGTCCGGGGTGCATGGGGTCCTTGATTATACTGGCTGCTTTGCCGAGGCAGCGAGAAGTGTAGACAGAGTCAATGGATGGGAGGCTGGTTTGCGTGATGGATTGAGCTACATTCATGACCTTTTGTACTTCCTTGCGGTCTTGAGCAGAGCAGGAGCCATACCAAGCTGTGATACAACCAGAAAGAATGCTTTCTATGGTGCATCTGTAAAGATTGGTGAGAATCATAGCTGACATGCCAAATTTCCTGAGTCTTCTGACAAAGTAGAGGCGTTGGTGGGCTTTCTTAACTATAGTGTCAGCATGGGGGACCAGGACAGGTTGTTGGTGATCTGGACACCTAAAAACTTGAAGCTCTCAACGCTTTCTACTTCATCCCCGTTGATGTAGACATGGGCATGTTCTCCTTTACGTTTCCTGAAGTCGATGACAATCTCCTTCATTTTGTTGACATTGAGGGAGAGATTATTGTTGCCGCACCAGTTCACCAGATTCTCTATCTCATTCCTGTACTCTGTCTCATCATTGTTTGAGATCCGACCCACTATGGTGGTGTCGTCAGCAAACTTGAAAATCGAATTGGAGGGGAATTCCATGGGATGCCAACCTAGAGAGCTCAGGAAGTCAGGAAAGGAGGATGCATATGCACGAACAAAAGGTTTCAACAGCAGATGGGCTGAGGCAGGACCAGAAGTGAGAGCTATGAAGGTGGAAAAGGCAGCCTTTCTAATGTAGAGGATAGGGAATCAAAACTTACCGAGGTTCCAATATGAAACTGTCTCAGTCTATGGTTCCAATATGAAACTGTCTCAGTCTATGGTTCCAATATGAAACTGTCTCAGTCTATGGTTCCAATATGAAACTGTCTCAGTCAGAACAGGAGATTGAATAGGGGCATGGGGATCGAATTTTGCTAAAGCTAAAATAACAGTCAGTCTTCCAATGAGAAAATTGCAGTTCCATCATGACTGGCTATTGACTCTGCTATGATCGGATACAGGAGTTTAAAAGCGGTGAGGCTTTGGAAGAGGAAGTTAGTGGTTCACTTCTACAATCTTGGAGAGAGATTGAGGAGGGAAGATGGAACACAATCGCAGTCACACGGGATATCATTTGCCACTTTGGTCATGAAAATGTTGGTGCTGTGGGAGGGTCTGATTCCTCGATTCGAGAGGTTCAAACTTGCAGGAAAGGCAGACATGGATTTGTCTTTCTTCATTTTTCTTCCCCCCCCCCCCCCCCCCCCCGCCCCGCCCCCTCACTTTCCCCCTACTTCATCCCCCTTCCCTTACCTTTTCTCTCCCCCCCCCCCACTTGGCCTTTTCTACATTCTACCTCTGTCCCATTTCCCCTCCTTCCCCAACATCTTCATCTTGATTTGATTTATTATTGTCACATGTATTAACATAGTGAAAAGTATTGTTTCTTGCGCGCTATACAGACAAAACATACTGTTCATAGAGAAGGAAACGAGTGAGTGCAGAATGTAGTGTGACAGTCATAGCTAGGGTGTAGAGAAAAATCAACTTAATGCAAGATAGGTCCATTCAAAAGTCTGACAGCAGCAGGGAAGAAGCCGTTCTTGAGTCGGTTGGTACGTGACCTCAGAATTTTATATCCTTTTCCCGAAGAAGGTGGAAGAGAGAATGTCCGGGGTGCATGGGGTCCTTGATTATACTGGCTGCTTTGCCGAGGCAGCGGGAAGTGTAAACAGAGTCAATGGATGGGAGGCTGGTTTGCGTGATGGATTGGGCTACATTCACGACCTTTTGTAGTTCCTTGCGGTCTTGGGCAGAGCAGGAGCCAGACCAAACTGTGATACAACCAGAAAGAATGCTTTCTATGGTGCATCTGTAAAAGTCGGTGACAGTCGTAGCTGACATGCCAAATTTCCTTAGTCTTCTGAGAAAGTATCCATCTGGCACAGCTTACAGCTTCTCTGCCGTTTGGCCATTCACACCCTTTATTCTCTCTGTGGACAGCCATTAGCAGCCTTTCCCCTGGTTTCTATGGCTATGACTCATCTTTCATTCCCTTACCCTGCAGTCTATGCCTTTTAGCTTTGACAAAGGGTCATCTGGACTCGAAACGTCAGCTCTTTTCTCTCCTTACAGATGCTGCCAGACCTGCTGAGATTTTCCAGCATTTTCCCTTTTGGTTTCAGATTCCAGCAACCGCAGTAATTTGCTTTAATATGGATTTAAAAGGCATCAACAAGCTCAAGGATTTGAGGAGGAGTGAGTTCGGAGATGGGCACAAGGAGAAGAGTTGGGTTTTTTAGTGGCTTATTTTGAAAAAGACGGGGGGGTATAGTCCCTGAGGATTTACAATATCAGTTAGCATGGAGGCCAGGAGAGGATTTAAAGAACAAAGTACAGCACAGGAACAGGCCCTTCGGCCCTCCAAGCTCGTACCAATCACGATGCCCTAACTAAAAAAACATGTTCTGCCCTTACTTGGTCCATATCCCTCTATTCCCTCCCTGTTCATGTATCCATCCAGATGCCTCTTAAATGTTGCTAATGTGCCTGCTTCCACCACCTCCTCTGGCAGCGCGTTCCAAGCACCCGCCACACACTGTGAAAAACATCCCCTGCACATCTCCCTTAAACTTTCCCCCTCTCGCTTTGAACCTGTGCCCCCTTGTAATTGACACTTCCACCCTGGGGAAAAAGCCTCTGACTACCCACCCTATTTGTGTTTCTCATAATTTTGTAGAGTTCGATCAGGTCTCCCTTCAGCCTTCATCTTTCCAGTGAAAACAATCCTAGTTTATTCAAACTCTCCTCATAGTCAACGCTCTCGAGACCCGGCAACATCCTGGTGAACTTTCTTTGCACTCTCTCCAAAGCTTCCAAGTCCTTCTGGCAGTGTGGTGACCAGAACTGCACACAATACTCCAAATGTGGCCTGACCAAGGTTTTGTATAGCTGCAACATGATTTCCCAACTCTTGTACTCAATGCCCCGGCTGATGAAGGCAAGCATGCCAAATGCTTTCTTAATCACCTTGCCCACCTGTGTTGCCACTTTTAGGGAACCGTGGACCTGCACGCCCAGATCCCTCTGTATGTTAATGTTCAGTTTGGTGGCACATTGGGAAGCAGGAGGTTAGATCTGGTATATAGTTGAGGTCAGAGAAGGTGTGAGAGAACAGCGACTAAAGATGAGGGATTAGTTAAAGAAAATTTTATTTATTAGTCACAAGTAGGCTTACATTAACACTGCAATGAAACTACTGTGAAAATTAGGCTAGGGTGTGGGGTCTGCAGAGGCAGCTGAACAGAATAGTCTTAATCCTAGTGAAAATAACTCCTGAACCTTTCAAACCATTTGTTGAAGCTGAGTTCAGAAGAAGCAAAGGAGATTTTTAAAGACACTATGTACATGAAAGATAAAAAGTTGGGGTTGTCTTTGCTCTTCATGGTCCTGTGGTGGGTTGTTTCAGAAGAGAAGAGTTTAAAACATTTACTAGTTTGTTTTAGATGTTGCGAATCCAACAACATTATTTTATCCAGTTAAAAATTATGTTCCCAGTAAAACATTCTAATAAGAAATTGACATAGCATGATCCAAATCATTGCACAAAATAGAACACAGCTTTTAAACCATTTTAAATTAGTTAAATAAGTTGAATAGTCGTTTCAAAATTAAAGGTTCTGCAAGTGTCTTTGAACAGTAATTTCCCACATAACTGAAATACTTTTGGAACTCAGCACAAAGCTCAGAGTGCCTTCACCACTGCAGTGTCTTTAAGGATGCAAGTGGCAAAATCTTAACCAGAAGGAAGGTCGAACAACATACTCTGCCAAAATGAATATCTTAGTAGCAGAGTCGACACAAAGTTTGGATGAAGTTGTGCAGCTTACTCAATTTGGGACCAGATATCTAAGCTAATAAAAATTGGCCAATGTAGTGCATTCTCCATTAGTGCCTCTAGCTTTTGCCAGTAAACCACCTCAGCAGGAATTTGGATATATATTAAACATACTGAGCTTTATATGGCTGGAGCTCAGCTGACTACTGTCAGTGTGAGAGATCTGTGCCACATCACAAAAGATAAATGGTAATCTTGTCCCCAGAGACCATTAAAGTGAACTTGTTGTACAAGGCAATCCATTAGGAGGGAGATTAACCTTTCATCCTTAATAGACATCTTCCACAACAATCTGCATTTGCATAGTAGTTAAACATAGTCTTCAAACCCACTAATACCCAGATCTGCCCTTCTGTCAGCAATTGAATAGTGTAGAAAATTTGTTGTTTAAAAAGGGAGTTAAAATAAAGCAATATTAAAGCAGCATTGACAAAATCAAATTTATTATGTACAAACATGTACAATAAATATGGATAGAAAAATATGATAAACATTTTCAAATAATAGTTTCATTGTTCAGTTGAAGGCAGCAATGCATGCCCAACATGTTTAACTGTAATAGTTTTATGTGTGGGCTGACTGCTGATAGCCCCAAAGGTTGGCCAGCTTGGAATAGGCAGAACAGCAGTAACCCAATTTAAAAAGAGAAAAATAAGACTGCTGGATCTGGATGCTAATATTTAAATTTACAAGATAACTTGGTCAACGTCACCTGTTACTGTTACAACCAAATTGTATTTTGTTGAGGAAAATAAGCAGGAGTAAACTAATTGATAAAAACAGGCTATTAAAATAACAGTGCAACCTTAAGACAACTGGAACAACAAGTATATCACCATATTAAAAACTTTGAGTCAAATATCATTTAGTTCATTTGCTTGCAGTATGAAAGCTAGCAGTACAAATGTTCATGCTGTTCCACAGTGATCTGATGCTGTTCTCAATACCAGTAATTAGCTAACATTCAGATCTTCCAAATAAAGCTACATATCATGCCAATTTAAGAAAAAAAATGAACAGGGAACCAGAGCACCAAATTACTTTGTAGGATGCTACTGGGATACATTTACCTTTACAGTTAACCAAACTGCAAGGTGTGGCGTAACACATGAGTAAAGGATAGTCCACTGTAGTCAGTGTCCACCGCGGAGAACAAAGTGATCTTCAAAGCTTCTTCCAGCTAATCTGCCAGATTCAGGCAAGTCATCTGGAAACAAAAACATCTACACTTCACAAAATTGAAAAAGGAACAACAACATGGTTAGGGGTAGAAGTGACTGGATAAAAAGAGTAAATGAAAGTATTACAGGTCTGTAATTTTAAACTGTGGCTGATAATTGAATATACAATTACTGATGGGCACTTTCATATTACAATGCATTAATAAGAAACAGAAAATTGATTGGATAAAAATACATTTTAGAAGGAAGGACTCCTAGTTAAATGTTCAAATGTGTGTTTTTGTTGTTTTATATTGTGACATTTTGGGACTGAAATGAGAAGTGTTGTCGAATTTTAGAATCATTGAAATCTTGCGCTGTGCAACACATTTCCAGCTTCATCCAGATCCATTTCAAATGACCTACCTGGGCTACGTTTCTCACTTGGTTGCTTTAAAGTCATTTTCTTTATATTGGGCATAGATGCACCTTTAATCAGAGCTTTAACTCCATCCTCTTTGCTCTCATTTACAAAGTGAGCTAGGATTCCATATAGCAGAGGCCTTTAAGCAAGAAAACAAATAAACGCATGTCAAAATTTAGTTAAACAGTAATTTTACTACATTTGTGACAAAATCATTTTAAAATTAGTGATTAAAACAACCATAAATTCAAATCAGACACTGTACCGCAATACTCATTTGAATTCAGTCAGATATGCCATTCTTCACAAAATTACCCTTTAAGTATCTATGAAATACTCTACTTTTCTGAAACATTTTGTATAAGCTTTCGTAAGGTTGCACAGTATTTCAATTCAACAATCCTTCGAGGATTAAATGGCTACTTTATAGAAAATCTCCCAAAATGGACCTACCTTGTATTAAGTTGATCTTTCTCTACACACTAGCTCTGATTGTAACACTATATTCTGCACCCTCTCCTTTCATAGAACATAGAACAGTACAGCACAGAACAGAACAGGCCCTTCGGCCCACCTTCTATGTTTTGTCTGTATAGCGCTCAAGAAACAATACTTTTCACTGTATATTAATACATGTGATAATAATAAATCAAATCAAAAAAATGTCTACCATTTAATAGTGTTTCTGCATCCAAAGGTGCGTAGAGCACGCAGACAGGTTTATGGCACAAGAGTTAACTTTTCTGTTCAATAGTTTTGAACTATTTAAACTTATACCCAATGCTGGAATGCATTTATCTCATAGAAATGCTACAGTGCAGAAAGAGGCCATTCGGCCCATCGAGTCTGCATTGAAAACAATCCCACCCAGGCCCTATCCCCAACACCCAACATATTTACCCCGCTAATCCCTCTAACCTACACATCCCAGGACACTAAGGGCCAATTTAGTATGGCCAATCTAGCATGGCCAATCAACCTAACCCGCACATCTTTGGACTGATGAAGGGGCAGCGCTCCAAAAGTTCGTGCTACCAAATAAACTCGTTGGACTTTAACCTGGTATTGTGAGACTTCTTACTGCATCTTTGGACTGTGGGAGGAAACCGGAGCACCCGGAGGAAACCCATGCAGACACGGGGAGAATGTGCAGACTCCGCACAGACACTGATCCAAACCGGGAATCGAACCCAGGTCCCTGGAGCTGTGAGGCAGCAGTGCTAGTCACTGTGCCACCGTGCTGCCCCATTACAGTTGACAAATTGCTTCGATAAATTACACAGCAAAATAAACCTGAGAAAATTATTGAAGTTAAAGTAACCTCCAGGATGGGGGAGGGGGGGGGCTAATACATTTCAAAACACTTCACCAGTTTTAAAGCATCCATTCATTCATCCCAAGGTATTAACATTTCTAGATTACTAAACAGTTACATGTTAAATAATATTTGACAAGGTTTGAAATTAAAACAAAGAAATAATGCACTCAACCCATTGCATAAAATGTTATTTTGAGTCAATTAAAAACATTAGGATTTGCTTACACAGTTTTTGTGCTTGAATCTTCAATTACATTCAGCTCGTTCACTAGAAACTGTCTGTCTAAGGGTATCTCAGGTTGGCCAGCTTCTGTGTGGAAAAGTTTTCTGTGAAACCTCTGTAATGATAATATTTATTGCAACTCTTCATCTAAGCAGAAGCATAAGCTGCTTTGTACAACTCTAAGTAATTACAAGTCCTGAATATGCCCTGCAATTGAAAAAAATCTTCTTTAAAACTTACTAAAATAGCTTATAGCTAAAAGGTTAATGAAACATTACATAGATGATGCAATTGGGTCATAATTTAACATTTCTTAAACTTCTTTAAAATGTTTTCCTTTTCCAAGTTATGAGACTGAAGGACTTTTCCTGATGCAAATGTTACTTAAATCAATGGTAAAAGATAAGATTTTAGACTGAAAAGTGCAGTGTCTGCAATATATCTTCTGGGATGAGCTTATCATAATTAAACATAACTTCAGATACAGGAAGCAGCTTGAAGCAGCCAAGGACAGGCAGAGACACATAGAAGAAAGGCACCAAAAGTATGTACATGAGTGATCAATTGACTGTTGTATGGAAAACTAGATGATTTGATTGATAACGTTGGTTTGGAATGTATGTTTTGTGGTGGTTTTTATTTCAGCGTTGTGGCCAAGAGGATGCTGTAATAGCCGTGTTAGAGGGAAGGTGGGGGACCATTGCTAAATGGGGAATTTGGGGTTGTATTTACTGGTACCACAGTCAGATAAGCCCAGAAGACACAGAACACATGCAGGTTAATCATGTGTCACAATCCTCACAACCATTTTGAAAGGTGCTCTGTAAGATGTCTCCTCAGCTACTCAGTGTACCCGGTGATAAGGGTGCATCTTCATGATGATGAGATTATGTAAGATGCAGCAGACAACATATTCTGGCGAGTACTGCAGGGAAGCGTTGTTCAGGCATCCTAATGGTCTGCCTGATGTCGTTCTGTGAGCCAGCATGCCTCTTGTTACACGCATACTGCGCACACGTGGATTGTGCACCAAAACCTGAGCTGGATGGTCAGTGATCGCTCTAGTTGCCCATTAGCCATCCTTTCTCGTGAAGCTGCAGTATAAAGATATGACTGCTGGCAGGATAATAAGCACTGAGCTGCATGATGCTAAGTATGGTCACACACCAGTTGGTCATTGAGGCAGCAGAACTGTTTATGGTTCTGATAATCAAATGCTTTCTTCCACTGCATTTACTGGACTGATCTGAATCCTCATTACTTTCCACAGATCCCTCACGGCTAACACCAAATGCCTTCACCAGCATTGACTGCGTATAGTCAAAGGCACCCTGCACCTTGAGGAAGCCACATGCTCACTCCACCTGTTTCCTCTACAGAGAATATAACATATATATCCCTCAGTACATCAGAGTATGAAGGATCTCCATTATACAATGCTGTACAGTAAACTGCAAGATGTTGGTGATTCCACCTGCTCCAGTGTGGCCTTGAACACGAAGTTCACAGTCACCTGTACAGTCAATGGCCATGTCACACTCACCATACTGAGCCTGTAGGTCTACTCGCAAAGCTGCCAGATTTCTGTGGGCAATGCCATGGTAAAACGGAGATGTCATATTCACTGTTCCTCACTGATGTGGAGTTGGGAGGAGAATGACTCCCTGAAGACCGTTGTTAGATAGGGTCTCTTGTGCAGACCCCTTCTCCCTCCATTCCTTCTCCAAGCCGCTTTTCCTGAACTCATTTTTTTCAGTCATGCTGCAATGGGGATAAACTATAGCACCCGTGACTGTGATCAGACCCCTTAAATTCAGAACCAAGGTCTTCACCATGTGTCGCATCACACTCTGTACACTTCACCAACTTTAAATAGCAGTACAAAACTCCAAACACTTCAAACTCCGCAACAGCTTAGTTTAAATCAATTGGCAACTAACCTGAAAGTGGTGCTGGGGGAATCCTTCCTGCTGCTGAACGCACGTTCAGCTGTGTGAGGTCAAGAGATGGTTTTAGCTGGAGCATTTGGGTCTAGAATCAGCTAGAGTCAAGTCCACATTATACCCTGACTATACACTATGTCTATTCTGCATAAGTGCAGCACATGCTCCCAACGCCTGCACTAATGACCCCACCATCTGGTTCAGCTAGCACCAGAAGTGCAGATGCGTATGGCACAGATATGATGTGAATCTGAAATGGCACTTATTGTGCCAAAATACAGGTATTGCAGAACCAAATTTTGTGGCCAAAAATTAGGAGCAAGTGACATTTAAAAAGGGGGAAAAATTGAACAGCAAAGTTCCAAAATTCTGAAATCTTTTGGAAAGCCTCAGAAAATCTCAGTCCATTCGTCTCCGGGGTGCAAGTATCACTGGTGAGCTAGTATTTAACACCCAAGCAGAGTTACCCAGTAAGGTGGCGATGCGCCCCTAATTGAACAGCTGCAGTTTAGAAGTTTGATATAGGCCAGTTCAGAGGGCATTTAACAGTTGACTACACTGGTGTGAAACTAGAGTCATATATAGTCCAGACTGAGTAAGGACAGCAAGTTTCCTTTTCTGAAGGACATCAATGAACCAGTTAGATTTATTTTGTATATATTAAAGACAAACCGTTCTACAACCACTTTTTTTTCCAGGTTTAGAGGAAAAATTTAAAAGTGTGAATCTAAATTCACAAACTTGCCATGATGGGATTTTTTTTTAGTCATACCAGGTTGTGTAAGTCTCTGGATTATTAACTAGTGTAGGAACATAACTACAATGCTATATATCTTAACATAACCACTATACTACTGTACCCCAGTTGTTAATCAGGTGAAACTTAAAACTGGTCATAATACAGGGAACTTCTATTAAATATTGGAGACGAGCACAAATTCAGAGCCCCCAAACATTGCCCTTCCTGCTATCACAATAATGCCCAAGGAATAGGAATGAAATAAGTATTGTAGCTTGAATATATATGCAAGTCCATTTATAAAAAAATATGAGACACTAAACACGAAGTTACTTGTTATCAAGTTTCCTGAAAATCAAATATTTGATTTATGTTGACGTAATATATTATACAAATATTCAAGATGACAGTGTTCAATCAGAATATAGAAACTCTACAGTGCAGGAGGCCATTCGGCCCATCGAGTCTGCACCGACAACAATCCCACCCCAGGCTCTATCCCCACAACCCCATGTATTTACCCCGCTAATCCCTCTAACCCCTCTAACGTACACATCCCGGGACACTAAGGCGCAATTTAGCATAGACAATCAACCTAACCCGCACATCTTTGGGGTGTGGGAGGAAACCGGAGGAAACCCACGGGGAGAATGTGCAAACTCCACACAGACAGTGATCCAAGGCCGGAATTGAACCCGGGTCCCCTGGAGCTGTGAGGCAGCAGTGCTAACCACTGTGCTACTGTGCACTGACTGATCAGGAAAAGATTCCTAAGAAGTTTGGTATAAGCAAAAAAGAAAGCACTCAACTCTAATTGTGCTGTCAGCATTCAAAGACAATAAGTAGCCACAGCAGCATAAATCATCTTATTCTATTCTTCCTCATGTTAGAATGCAGTTCCATAGCTACTGGCATGTCTGCAGTATTTCACCCAAGTGAACATTTTCCACATGTGAAATAAGACAGGAATAGTTACAGCTGAGTCTCAACGTATTCTCACCAGTTCAGCTGCAGTTAGCTGGCATTTTCCCTGCCCAACCCAGTGATACTAACTGTAGTGAACTGGTTGCTGTTCCACTAAGATTAACTAATTTAGCACAGGTCAGGAATCAAATAGATGCATGTCTCTGAAAACCAGGCAATAATCCTACCAAATGAGCCATCAGGTTAGTTTGTGTTTTGTTCGAGTATTCATTCCAATATTGCAAATATATTTGGATCTTCCATATGTACATTGGGTTTTTGGTGATTAAATGCCATTTGATTTTTAGATTCATATTCCATACACTGAATAACCACTGGGCACTTTGAAGATTAAAGGACTGGGATGTTGGGATTTGATTTTACTTGTCAACTCAAAATTAAATCTCCTCCATTGCCCAATTGTGGCTAAAAGTACGTGGCATGAATTTACGTAATGAAGTCACAGCAGCAGGAAACAGAATATATAATGCAAATTAAATATTATTAATGTGTTGCCTGAGAATGATCATAGTCTTAAACTGAAGCTCATCAGTTGCCTTTTGAGCTGCAAACTTGATCGATTCAATCAACTTAATATACACATCACTACAGAGTGAGTGCCTGTAAACATACATTATTAAAAAGTACACCCTCTCAGGACAAATATGTTTTTTGTACTTCTATTGTTCAACACTGAATGTACATACCTGCTGACAGCACTGACGCAGTGTACTTGTATTTATTAAACTCAAGATATTCACGGATAAGTTCATTAATAAGAAGATTTTCATGGGAGAGTGGTGGTCTTGGCTCACTCTGATCATCCAGGGCACTAAAAACCTCTGCTCGAATTCGGGCTTTCAGTTGGCCTAGTACACCTCTCTTTTCCAGGGTCTCTTTCAGAACTATAAACCAAAAGAGAATTTCTTTTTTAAAAAATAGGCTTTTCAAAGGGCTGCAGGTTGATGGGCTATAGGTGAGTTACATGATGCACCTGGAAAAATAACGCATTAAACCAAATTAGTTAAAACATATCTGCTGCCTTCCTGAAAATAACTGGCAGTGACTGACAGATTTAAAATTATCCTTCGATTAACAGTATTATTCTGATAAAACACATACATATATCTGCTTTCACTATGATTGCATGACAAAAGACATAGTAGGATGACAAACAACTTGCATAGCTAGAACTGGCAAAGCATATCTGCATTGTTTAAAAGATATGGAAGAAAAACATTCCAAATATATTAACACTGACAAAGCTTAAATTTTGCATTTTACCATTAGTTTTATATCTTGAAACCAGTTATGTTTTTAAGCAATATTTAGAAAGTGGCAAGGCAAGACATTTAGTTATATTGTATATGAATGGGCCATCGCTCATTAGACAAAGTCTAATGTTGCCATTTAAAATTGATACCTAATTTTGAAATAATGAATAAACAGCACCAAATTATACTACACTACTCAATAGTTTGGGGAAAATCAGGCTCTGTTGGGAGGTCAAGGGGAACACTGGAGCCTAGTCTTTATACACTTACAAGTATTTATTTAAGAGGCGGCACAGTGGATTAGCACTGCTGCCTCACAGCGCCAGGGACCCGGGTTCAATTCCTGGCTCGGGTCACTGTCTGTGTGGAGTCTGCACATTCTCCCCGTGTCTGTGTGAGTTTCCTCCGGGTGCTCCGGTTTCCTCCCACAGTCCAAAGATGTGCAGGTTAGGTGGATTGGACATGCTAAATTGCCCCTTAGTGTCAGGGGGATGAGCTAGGGTAAATGCACAGGGTTGTGGGGATAGGGCCTGGGTGGGATTGTGGTCGGTGCAGACTCAATGGGCTGAAAGAATCCTACAGTGCAGAAAGAGGCCAATAATTATAAAGAGTATAATTTGAATATTATGCACCTCCAATGATCAAGTCTGCTGAACCACCTCAATACAATTAACAGCCAACTGATAAATAAATAAAGTGTTCTTTGTGCTGGATTTCCCTTTCCCTGACACCAGGGTGAATCTGGTGCCAACTCAATGGGATGTGCAGGTATCCAGCAACAGTCAGATCATCAAGCAGAGTACGTAGCCAATCAAACTGAAGAATTCTCAGACAGCAAGTCAGGAAGTAAAATGCACTGGAAATTTAATTTAAAATAATATTTTTCAGAGAGTGAAATAAACATTGCATTAAGGTAGAATAAATATTTAATTTTATAACAAGTTTGATTTGAAATTTATCAAGAAATTTGACATTTCATATGAAAATTAAATATTCAGAGAGTCAGTGAGGCATTCAGCAGTAATTATAAACTTTAAAATTCTAATACACCTCTCCTAACAAGGTGTAACTTTTTCAAAGGGTTTAGCATGTCTCATGACAAACAATGACAAGTTTATCAGTTCAGGGACATCTACTTGATTGGGGAGGGGGAGGGGGAGGGGGAATTTTCAACAGCACACCCTACAGGGAAGCACAGAATCACTTACAGCAATTTCCAGTTTTCTACATTTACCTGCATGTGGAAACTCCAGTTGCTGTTGGTTTCAGAGGAGTAATAATGGTGAACACTGAGTTTCTCTTCACTGTCAATAATGCATAAAATACAGCACAGACCATTCAGCCCACACAGTTCATGTCAATATTTATACTCTATTTGAGCCTCTTCCTATTCTTCAACATTTAACTAGCAGCACAACTTTCTAATCTCTTCTTCGTCACATGCTTAGCCAACATGGCCTTACATGCATCGAAACAATTTGCTTCAACTGCTCCCGCTGGTACTAAGTTCTACATCTCACTGCTCTCTGGGGAAAGACATTTCTTTGATTATTTGATAACCATTTTATTTTTATGCCTCAAAAAAAGAAAATGCTGGAAAATCTCAGCATGTCTGGCAGTATCTGTAAGGAGAGAAAAGGGCTGACATTGAGTTCAGATAACCCTTTGTCAAAGCTTAAAGCTTTGAAACAAAATGTCAGCTCTTTTCTCTCCTTACAGATGCTGCCAGACCTGCTGAGATTTTCCAGCATTTTCTTTTTATGTTTCAGATTCCAGCATCCGCAGTGATTTGCTTTTACTTTTATGTCTTCTAGTTTCATTCTCCTCACAACTTTAAACACGCTCCTTCCACTTACTTTGTAAAGATCTTTCATCATTTTAAAGGCTATATAGGTCACTCCCTCAGCCTTCCCATCTCAAGATACTAGTCTTTCCTGATAGGTATAACTTCACTAATTTGGTATCACCTTTGTAATTCTTGTTTTGCACCCCCACCATATCCTTTTTAGAAAATGGAAACCAGAACCTACCAAATCCACCAAAAGGGGTCTAACCATGGTCTAACGTAGAGCACAGGTTCAGCTGACTCAGCATAAGGGTTAAATAAAGGGACAAGATTACACCATAGTATCTAGGGATTTTAAGTGCTACTAGTCAAAAAGCATTTTAACTGTAAATAGAGCTATGAAAGGCTGGGTTTTGGGGATGGAGCTAAAATTAATATACCTCAATATATACTTTTTGAAAGGATAATGTATGTTAGGGATATGGAATGATAATCCTTGCTAGGAACGGAATGGAAGTAGCAAAGCAAGGGGATATTGTAAATAGGAAAATAATAGAAAAACACTTCAATTTCAACTGGAGACTGTCAGAAATGTGGATACTTCAACATGTGAAGTAGGGGATATTTTAACCTTGTGTTGAGTAATGAGCCTCAGTCGATCAGTGATAGGCCATCTTGCTGATTTGGGACACTATTGAAAATAGTGTCGGGGGAGGTAGTGGAAGCAGATAAGAGAGTGAGTTTTAGGGGGCGTATGGACAAATACATGAATAGATTGGGAATAGTGGGATATGGTCCCCGGAAGGGTAGGGGGTTTTAGTTCAGTCGGTGCAGGCTTGGAGGGCCGAAGGGCCTGTTCCTGTGCTGTAATTTTCTTTGTTCTTTATATTGATCACTGCATATTTAGGTATAATAGTATGCCGGTCACTCATTTTCAAAAGGCTCAGTTTGCAGATATGAAGAGAGAACTCGAGATGGTTAAATGGGAGATGGAGCTTGGTGACGATTATTGTAACATGTGAAGGAAATGGCACAATTTAAAAGGAGAATCTTGAAAGCAAATAAAGCCTTTAATACCAATTAGAGGAGGGTGTATGACAGGCAGCTGCAGTGACTTCATGGAATATTAACAACTTGCACTTAAGAAAAAGTATTTCAAGCCTTAAAGGAACAGTAATGCTTTGGTTAGGAAAATTAAGAAAAGTGTTCACAAAAAGAAATATTAGACATGCTAAACTGAATCTCAAAATGAGGATATTTGACTACAGACAAAACTGTTTTTATTATTAGCCAGACAATTAGAGAACAAATGAAACCTTAGCAGGGTGTTTTGGGAGAAATTATGGATGAGAAGGGCATGATAGAAAAACTGAAGGGTCCCGGTTTTTGTTTTTAACTGAAAAGATTAATGTTCAAGTGGGTTGTTTACACACAACGGAATGAGCTCAAGGTGGAAAAAAGCAACATGTCTACATTTAAATTATTCTAGGGTACTGAGGTAGTTGAAGTTCCAGGTAATTATTTTCCAATATTCAGAGAACCAGGATGGTACTAGATGATTGGTGGAAGATATGCCTGGTGCTCTTATTTAAAATCAAATCAAATCAATGGGTTTAACCTCAAGGTTAACAGAAAGCATCATTATGGATCTAATTTATGAGCATTTAGAACACTGCCTCAATAGGGGATACCAAGACAAGGTTTTGGAAAGCTGAGTCATGTTTGACAAACTGAATTCTGATTTTTAAAAAAAATGATCTAGAATAGTAAACCAGGGAAATTCAAATACTTTTCCACTAGGTTTTGCATCTAGAGCCATATTAACAAAATTGTGCTAAAATTCAGTTTCATGGTATCTTGGGGATATCATGATGCGTTGTAAAAGGACCATAGGATGATTTTCAATGGGGCTGAGTAATACTGGGGTCTGGTATCCAGGCGGATACCCCCAGAGATCTGTGCTGGGACTCTTGTTTAAGGATTCTAGAGCAGGAAATAATAAGACCCATCAAATCCACAGACATAAAAGCATGAGATTAGAATCTTAGAAGGAAATAAATTGGATCAGATAACTTGAAGAGGGGTTGAAAGAGACAGATGTTCTTCTTCATTGTAGCTAAATATGCAATCAGATACAGAGCCTGGGTACTGAGAGTGGGTGCAGAGTAAAGAATGTGACTGAGACTTAGAAGCGGTTATGACTATTTCCTAAATGCTCAAACCATCAGGTGGCAATGGCCAAAGGGAATACTGCCTTGGCTGCGTTGCCAGACTGTTCAGTATAAAATTGGGCAGCAACAATATTTTTGTTGAGGCTTCAATTTTTGGATTTGGATTTCCTGGAGAGGGATTTGATTCAGGGCTTTAAAGTAAAAGGTTATGACAACCCAAAGTTTGCAATGACAAATTAACTCCATCTCACCCACACAACGTTTGGAAGGCATGCATTGTTTTCCTAAATAGCTAAAACTGAACCACTCTTAGAAGAGAGTAATTTACAAAAAAGAATTCCACAAATTCTGGAACAATGAAATCATACAGGAATGTAAAATACAGCACACCAGCTGGCAGAAAGAGAATTAATGTAAAGATTGACATTTCAGGTGTATTCTCCTTCAACAGAATGATGGATTGGACAAAATGTGCAAGAGGCCAGAATAATGACAAAAAATACAGGTGACTGTAACGTGTTGTATATAGGCAGGAAAAATACACAAATATTCTTCATGTGGTGTGGGAATGCCCAAGCAAAGTTGAAAGTGATGTATTTGTGGACTCTTCACAAACTTGCCATCCAATGTATAGCAACAGTCAACAAAACCAATAGAATGTTTCACTGGATTGTCAAAATACTGGAATTCAAGTTAGAACACAAAAGAAATGGAATCAGGAGTTGGCCACTAGGCCCTTCCATTCAATACAATCTATGCCGGCCTCAACTCCTTTTCTGTGCCATTTCCCCCACCCTCTATTCCTCAATCTATCAAATACTTATCCACCTCCACTTTAAATACTTCTAATGATCCAGCCTCCACCACCCTTTGGGGCAGAGAATTCCAGAGATTCACCACCCTCTGCGAGAAGAAATTTCTACGCACCTCGGTTTTAAGTGACCAGCCCTTTATTTTGTAGCTATGTCCCCTTGTTCCAGACTCTCCCACTAGTGAAAACATCTCACCATCTACCCTGACAAACCCCCTCAGGATCTTATATGTTTGAATGAGATCCATCTCTCGCTCTTTTAAGCTCCAAGGAATACAGACCCAGACTAATTAGAGGATCAAAGCTTTATAGTGCTCTGGTCAGACTGCACCTTGAATTCATAGAATGCCTAGTGAAGAAGGAGGCCATTCAGCCCATCGAGTCTGCACCAATCACAATCCCATCCGGGCCCTATTCCCGTAACCCCACATATTTACCCTGCTTATCCCCTGACACTAAGGGTCAATTTAGTGTGACCAATCAATGTAACCCGCACATCTTTGGACTGTGGAAGGAAACCGGAGCACCCGGAGGAAACCTACACAGACACGGGGAGGACGTGCAAACTCCACACAGACAGTGACCCGAGGCCAAAATTGAACCCATATCCTTGGTGCTGTGAGGTAGCAGTGCTAATCGCTTTGCCACCAATTCTGCGTACCCAGCTCAGAAACAAGGAAGACAATCAAAACAGTGCAGCATGCTCAGTCTGGGTTACAAGGAATGACTCAAGAAACTTGGGTTTCTCAATCTGGAAGGAAGACATCCAAGAGGGGATATTAAATGTATAAAAGATATGGGAATGAAAACATAACCCTGAATATTAGCTTAAAGTATAAGTAGAATCCAAGGGCAGATTCAAACTCAATGGATAATTTGCAGGCTGATGTCCTTAAATTATTCATCCAATGATTATCACCATGGGAAATAAACTGCCAGATATATTAGTGAAGCAATAATAAACAATTAAATATCGCAATAGTGAGGGGAGGAGACAGGCTGTTGGATCTCTCTGGGTGAATGAAGTAGGATGGGTCAAATAGTTTATCCCTTCCTTAATTATCCTGAGAAAAAATCCACTGTGGTTGGAAATAACCAGTAGGAAGGAAACCTTTCATTAGTAAAATGCTTATTTATCTTTCAGTCTTTATTTCTCAGAGTTCCAAAAATCCGATGATTATCTATCTGTAATGACTTTAACAAAGCCACAATGTGGACCTCTTAGAATATGAGCTCCCAGATTAAGGCAGTAATGGCTTGTCCAATCAGGGAGCTCTGCATGTGTACAGAATGTGGAGTGTCAGGGTTACTGGCACTCCAAGTTTATACTCCGTCCCAGGAAATGCCTGTCTGAGTGTTGCTTACTATGTAAATAAATATCTTTGAAGACACGGACTGATGTACTGTGCCTTTCCTGATCATTTTTCTGTTATTTCCGGCAGTGAATGTACCTGACACCAATCCTGCATTAGTAACCAATGCCCTCTTCCTTCTATCATCATAGATCCATCCATCATCCATGTGTCTGCTGCCACCAACACCTGGATTTTAAAATTCTCATTCTGGTTTTCGAGTTCCTTCACGGCCTCCTTCCCCACATCTTCAATCTCCAACCCTACAACACCAAGACATCTTCACTCCTCTAGCTCCAACTTCTATCACCCCTCTCTAATCCTTTAAGACCTCATTAAATCTTACCTCTTTGACCACACTCTTGGTCATCTGTCCTAATAATACCTCATGTTGCTCAGTGACATGTCTTTATATACCCTGTTTGTGAACACAACTCCCACTCACCTGATGAAGGAGCAGTGCTCCGAAAGCTTGTGGCTTGTGCTACCAAATAAACCTGTTGGACTTTAACCTGGTGTTGTGAAACTTCTTACTGTTCAAGTCCCACTCCAGGGCTGGAGTGCAAAAATCAAAGTTGAGACTCCATGGTAATCCAAACAACAACTCATATTGTCGAGGAGCGTCCACTGACTAAACTTGAAGACAGGCTTAAAAAAGTTTATTTATTAGTGTCAGAAGTAGACTTACATTAACTGCAATGAAATTACTGTGAGAATCCTAATGACTCCATCCAGCCAATGAACAAAAGAATAAAGAAAAGTACAACACAGGAACAGACCCTTCGGCCCTCCAAGCCTGTGCCAAACATGATGCCCTAACTAAACTTAAAAAAACCTTCTGCCTTTACTCAGTCCGTATCCCCCTATTCATGTACCCATCCAGATGCCTCTTAAATGTTGCTAATGTGCCTGCTTCCACCACCTCCTCTGGCAGCGCGTTCCAGGCACCCATCACTCTGTGAAAAACTTCCCCTGTACATCTCCCTTAAACTTTCCCCCTCTCACCTTGAACCTGTGCCCCCTTGTAATTAACACTTGCACCCTGGGAAAAAGCCTCTGACAACCAACCTTTTCTATGCCCCTCATAATTTTGTTGACTCCATCAATTCTTCCCTAAGCATCCGTCTTTCCAGTGAAAACAATCCTAGTTTATTCAACCTCTCCTCATAGCCAACACCCTTGAGACTAGGCAACATCTTGGCGAACCTACTTTACCTCTTCAAAGCTTCCATATCCTTCTGGTAGTGTGGTGACCAGAACTGCATGCAATACTCCAAATGCAGCCTAACCAAGGTTTTATACAGCTGCAACATGATTTCCTAACTCTTGTACTCAATGCCCTGGCTGAAGACGACAAGCATGCCATATACCTTCTTAATCACCTTGGCCAACTGTGTTGCCACTTTTAAGGAACTGTGGACCTGCACACCCAGATCCCTCTGCAAGTTAATGTTCCTAAGGGACCAAGCCATTTACAGTATAATTCACACCTAAATTTGATCCTCCAAAATGGATTATCTTGCATTTGCCTGGATTAAACTCCATGTGACATTTCTGTGCCTAAATCTCCAATCTATATCTTGTTGTATCCTCTGACAATCCCTGGCACTATCAGCAACTCCGCCAATCTTCGTGTCATCCGCGAACTTACTAATCAGACCACCCACATTTCCTCCAGATCGTTTATATATACAAACAACAGAGGTCCCAGCACTGATCCCTGCGGAACATCATTAGTTACAGATCTCCATTCTGAAAAACACCCTTCCACCTGTACTTTTCTTTGTTCTTTTGTTCAATGGCTGGATGGAGTCATTGGGATTCTCACAGTAACTCCTTTGCAGTGTTAATGTAACTCTAAGTCTCACAACACCAGGTTAAAGTCCAACAAATTTATTTGGTAGCATGAGCTTTTGGAACACTGCTCCTTCATCAGGTGAGTGTGTTCTTGGTGTGCATATAGATGGCGTAATTCCGTTGGCAGTGTTTTGCAGGTGGTCTGCTGCGTCCTGATGCAAGTTGAGAATATGGACTCTGTCTTGGTTTCCAGGTTGCGGCGTCTGCTGTAGAGCTGGTGTACAAGGTGATTGAGGAGTGAGAGGTGCGATGACAAAGTCTCTCAGTGTAGTCTGTGTTATAGGTCGACTTGATTGGGTTCATGATCTGTAGTCTTTTTGGGATCTTGTCTGCTTTCTTGCATCATTGTAGAAACTTGATGCCTGTGTCGATATGCGCGATCTTCTTGGAGATCCTCTCCACTTTGAGCCGGCAGTTTGCGGTGTTGATGGTAGTCATGATGTGGGGATGCCAGCGTTGGACTGGGGTGGGCACAGTAAGAAGTCTCACAACACCAGGTTAAAGTCCAACAGGTTTATTTGGTAGCATGAGCTTTTCGGAACACTGCTCCTTCATCAGGTGAGTCCTACTCGAGTGGGCCTACTCTTTCTCCGAATATATGCATAAAAAGCCTTTAAGATTCTGCTTGATCCTGTTTGTTAAAGAGATTTCATGGCCCCTTTAAGCCCTCCTAATTTCACGTTTGAGTTCCTTCCTACTTTTACTATACTCCAAGGGCTTTGCCAATTTTTAGATGCCTAGACCTATTGTATGCTTCCTTTTTCCTTTGCTTACAATTTCCCTTGTCATCCATGGTTCCTGAATCTTGTCATTTCTATCCTTCATTTTTGCAGGGGATAGGCCTATCCTATACTTCAATCAACTTGCCTTTAAAAGCCTCCCACATGCAAGACATGCCCTGAAATAGTCACTCCCAATCCACATTCCCCAGTTTCCGTCTAATTTGGAGGTAATTGGCCCTTGCCCAATTAAGCACCCTCACCTGAGGGCCATTCTTGTCCTTATCCACGACTGCCCAAAATCTGATGGAATTACATTGAACCCAAAATGCTGCTGCTCGTACATGTGAAAGGGTACATGCTAAATAAGTAAGAGCAGCACGGAGGGAGCTCTGCACTGTCAGAGGTGCTGTCTTTCAGATGAGAGTTTACACCAAGAGCCCCATCTGACTGCTCAGATGGCTGCAGGGGATCCAGTGGCACTATAGCTAAGTAAGAAGTCTCACAACACCAGGTTAAAATCAAACAGGTATATTTGGTAGCAAAATCCACTAGCTTTCAGAGCGCTGCTCCTTCGTCAGGTAAGTGGGAGTTCTGTTCCCATACAGGGCATATAAAGACACAAACTCAATTTGCAAAATAATGGTTGGAATGCGAGTCTTTACATGTAATCAAGTCTTAAAGGTACAGACAATGTGAGTGGAGAGAGCATTAAGCACAAATTAAAGAGATGTGTATTGTCTCCAACCAGGACAGTTAGTGAAATTTTGCAAGCCCAGGCAAGTTGTGGGGGTTACAGATAGTGTGACATGAACCCAAGATCCCAGTTGAGGCCGTCCTCATGTGTGCGGAACTTGGCTATCAGTCTCTGCTCAGCAATCCTGCGTTGTCGTGAAGGCCACCTTGGAGAACGCTCTCCAAGAGAGATTTTAACCTGGTGTTGTGAGACTTCTTACTGTGTTTACCCCAGTCCAACGCCGGCATCTCCACATCATGACTATAGCTAAGCACAGCAGATATATTACCCAATATTTTACCCTTCAATCAAAACCCAGATGCTGTGGGTGACTGCTGTTTGTGGGATCTTGTTGTGCACACAGACTGCATAGCAAGATCCCATATTCTATACGATAATGAACTGTTACATTGGCTGACGGGTAGTACATGCTGGGCAGGGCAGCATTGCCCACATCCTATAACATTATTCTGTTTAAAAGAGCGCGCTCTGAGGCGGAGTGGGAACAGGCGCTACATCAATGCAATTCCATGCAACAAGCCGCCCGGGAATCCGGAGCCGCAGTTCTGCCCCGGCCCGCAGACAGCCTGCGGCAAAGCTTCCCCACGGGGAGAGAGGAAGGCAGTTCGAGACAGACACAGCCCGAGACACCTACCACTCTTCAGCTCGCTAACCGTCGCCATTTAAGCGCCTCCACTTCGAGCCTAGCACGTGACCCCCCTCGCCCACATACCCGGATGTTGGGCGCCGCCTGGACGCGGTTACCACGGTGACGGCCCCGGAACGTCCCCCTCCAGCAGCCCCGCCCCTCCCGGGCCCCAGCCCCGACCCCTGGCCTGCCCCGCCCCTTTCCCAGCTCCGCCCCGCCCCTCCCAGGCCATAGCCCCGCCCCCTGCTTGGCCTGCCCCGTTCCGCCACCAGCCCCGCCCCTTTCCCCGCCCCCTCCGCCAGCCCCGGCCCTCAGCCCCGCCCCTGATCAGGCCCCGCCCTAATCCCCGCCCCCTCACAAGCCCCGCCCCCTCCGATGCTTCAGCTGTCAGTGAAATATGTCCCAAATAGAACAGTTTGGTGAAGAGAAATTTTCAAGTAACAGAAAAGCAAATTTCTTTAACATCCTGACCATTTTCTATCCGTAAGAGTTTTAACATCACCAGGTTAAAGTCCAACAGGTTTATTTGGAAGCAAGTGCCATTAGCTTTCGGAACAGGCTATTCCTTCGTCAGATCCACTCCGAAGGGCTCCGAAAGCTTGTGTGGCTTTTGCTACCAAATAAACCTGTTGGACTTTAACCTGGTGTTGTTAAACTTCTTACTGTGTTTGCGCCAGTCCAACGCCAGCATCTCCACATCATTTTCTTTCCTCCAGGGTTGTACATAGCCCTGTCCTGGAGATTGCTCTTCAATCCTCAAGGGTTGGCCCAGGAATGGCCAGAGTGTGGGGGCCAGTCATCATAGAATCCCTACAGTGCAGAAAGAGGCCATTCAGCCCATCAAGCCTGTACTGCCTCAGTACCTCACCCAGACCTTTTCCCCTCAACCCCCATGTATTTACCCTTCTAATCTCCCTGACACTAAGGGGCAATTCAGCATGGCCAATCCACCTAATCTGCAGAGCTTTGGACTGTGGGAGGAAACCAGAGCACCCGGAGGAAACCCACGCAGACACGGGGAGAATGTGCAGACTCTGCCCAAACAGTGACCCAAGCCTGGAATCGAACCTGGGTCCCTGATGCTGTGAGGCAGCAGTGCTAACCACTGTGCCACCATGCTGCCCATAACCACTGTGCTGCCCTATCATGTGATGAAATCTCCACAAACACATTTAATCACAGCAGTCTGAGAAATGCTCATTCAGTACATATCACTGCAATCTTCCTTTGTCTGTACGCTAAGTACCATCGACTCACTGAGCCATCAGGGTAAGTCATGTAACAGGGAGATGATGGCATATTGGTATTTTCATTGTACTAATAATCCAGAGGCACAGGCTAATGCTCTGTGGACCTGTGTTCAAATTTAAATTCAATTAATAAAAAATCTGGAATTGATAGCTGATCTCAGTAACGGTGACCATGAAACTATCCAAAAACCATGTTTAAAACTGTTTTCTGTAGATGTGCCCGTTCCATGCTTTCTTTTATGTTTTTGAATTTACGAATATGACTTCCTAAATTATTGGTAAGATTTTCAATTTTATTCGTTCAAAAAAAAAGTTACTGTGGAAATGTATAATTTTATTTCAACAGATTAAATTACAGGACACATGGAAACTAAAAATAGGTTTGAGAAGCCGAAAGTGATAAAACCTCCTGTAGTACTGGCACACACCTCTGGGTGTCACCAATAAGATGCCAAATAATAAGTTTTCAAAGCTGAATACTTGGAGGCAAAGGAAGGACATGTCAAGTTGTACTGATGGTGTCAAGCTTCTAGAGTGTTGTTGGAGCTGTAAAATACTGGAAAATATTTTTTAAATCCTGAGGTCATGCTGTGTTTTCAGATACCAAATGCGATGAGGCAGAATGTGGATAAGAAATAGGAGTGGACCTCGGATAGATATCTGGGTCAAATCCTGGAACCTCCTCTCTAACGGCGCTGTGGATGCCACTCCAGCAGTTTCAGAAGGCAGTTCACTACCACCTTCTCAAGTGAAAAATAAATGTTGGCCTAGCCAGCGATGCCCACATAAAGTAAAAGTAAAGTTTATTTATTAGTCATAAGTAAAGCTTACATGAACACTGCAATTAAGTTACTGTGAAATTCATTCCCCTAGTTGCCACACTCCGGCATCTGTTCAGGTCAATGCACCTAACCAGCACGTCTTTCAGATTGTGGGAGGAAACCGGAGCACCCGGAGGAAACCCACGCAGACATGGGGAGAATGTGCAAACTCCACACAGACAGTGACCCAAGCCAGGAATCGAAGCCAGGTCCCTGGCGCTGTGAGGCAGCAGTGCTAACCACTGTGCCACCGTGCATTCCATGAATGAATAGAAAATAATCCTAAGGGAAAACCAGAAGTAACAGTGCGATGGTGGGAATGGGCAATCTTTCTGATAATTTCTTTTTTGTTTTACAACACCACGCCAGACACGACCACAGGGGCCAAGTCAGCCGAGCTATTAATGGGTGCTGCTTAAGGACACGGTTAGATATGGTATTCCCAGATTTGATGAGGGTGGAGGCGAGGCAAGCTTCTCAGAATGAAAATCACGATTCTAGGAAAAAAGACAGTGTTTCAAGTTGAGGATTTAGTCATGGTTAGAAAATTTTCTGTAAGAAGTCTCACGACTACCATAGAAAATTTGCAGCAGGAGTGGCATAGGTGGCTGGTAAGATTGTGGAGAGAACAGGACTGGCCTCCTGTGTTGTGGAGATACAAGATTGCCATCTCAAGAAACACGTAGACCATCTGAGGGAGAGAGCAGTGTCTGATCAACAAGGGATCAACAGGCGACCCCTGCAGTAAGTTTGAGATTGCCAGGACTGGTTACAGGGATCCCGATTGTAAATGAGGAACTGGAGCAGTGGTAGTTATGGTAACTGAGGTATCAGCAGCTACAGAGGAGGGTCTAGACCCCAGATTGATGAGTTTGCCTTTTGCGTCCGTCCGGCTTGATTCTTCAAACTCTGAAGAGCTTACCACAGATCTGAACTATTCTACCAGGGTCCGGAAGTTCGTGGATCGACTGTACGTACGATGAGGTTTTCCTTGGGTATTCGTGAAGCCCTTTTGAAATTTGTTTGCCTCTGCTGATGATGTTCTTCTGTTTCATCCAATAGGTGAATTCAGGTGTTGGGGGAGGGGGGAAGGAGTGTGGTAGCGTGGCCCCTTTAAGGAGCATTCCCTGAGGGGCAGGCGATCAGGCCCGGACCCTGGGGGGCGGGGGGGGGGGGGGGGGGGGAGTTGAGCCAATCCGGAGCGAGGGTGCGTATCCCGAGTCGGGGAGAACCTGCAGTTGGAGTCAGGGAGGAGAATTGTGTCGTTGGACAGTTGATTCTGTCAGACCCTTCGTTGTAAATACTTTATTTATCATTTGCAATAAATCCCTTGTTACTTTGAACCACATTGAGTTGCCTTTGGTCTATTACAATGTTAAACTGCTGCAGCATAAACATTAATTTAGACACTATGAAAATCATAGTCAAAAATTTATATGTTTTCAAAATAGTTTATTAAACATTTCCTTGAAACTGTAGCCATTAGGACAACCCATTGTTTTTCCAAATTCTCAACTCATGTTTGGAAATGTTATTAAATTCAGTTGTACTGCTGATAAACCTATCTCTTGGATGCACATATACAATGTTATCTGCTCAGCAAGATATGGAAGAATAAATTGCCCTTGTAAAGTTTGTGTCAATGTATTCATTACTTTGTATTCACGATGAAGTATTTTACATTATGGATGGTACATTAATGTGATTTAATATTTCCCAATGAGGCACATTGACAACAGGCCACAAGATAAGGGCGAAGCATCACAGGGAACAACAAGGGTTGGACGTGGGCCAAAAGAAAAGTGGCAGAGCACGAAGAAAAGGGGATGTGCCCTCTCTCTGTCCGACCCCAAAAAAATTCTTAAATGGTGTCAACCTTTGCAAAGTGGAAGCACTCTCACCGTTGAGTCAGAAGGTTATGGCTCATAATCTGGGTTGATGCGTCAGTGTCGTGCTGAAGGAGTGCGACACTGTCAGGCATACTGGCCAGAATCTTCCATCCTCGTTCGCGGCTGAGGTTTTCCGGTGCCGCTGAGAGTGAATGGATTTTTTGGCTGGAAGGCCAAATTGTCCGTTCTCGTTCGCAACGAGTCCCACCACGGACGAGACTGGAGAATCCTGCCGACTGTCTTTCGGATGAGATACTAAAGTTCAGCCTTGTCTGTCATCTTTGGTAGACACAAAAGATACCATTACTCTATCACTGGAATTCTATCGCCTCGCCTGCCACAGAATCAGAACGGGCGAGAGGTGGACAACGGAAATGCCCGTTGACCTCGAACGGGAATTTCTGGTCTCGCTCCAGCGAGCCATAAAATTCCATCTCTTGAGTATTTGAAAATAAAGAATTTGCAGGGCCTCAGGGAAAGGACGAGGAGTGGGACTAACTAAGTTGCTTCTGCATGGACTTGATGGACCGAATGGCCTCATTCTGTGCAGTAACCACTCTATGATTCTGAGGTTCCAATTGTAAAAGAAGGAAGCTCTCCCCAGTTCCATGGCCAATTTTATCCCTTAATTCACATCAGTTATCGATGATAAGTGATCATTATCTCCTTTTTGCTTATGAGACCTGGCCTTGCTGCCATATTTTCAACATTATAACAGTGAATATGCTTCACAAGATTTTTTTATTCATTGGCGGGACATGGGTGTCACTGGCTAGTCAGCATTCATTGCCCATCCCTAGTTGCCCTTGAGAAGATGGTTTTGAGCTGCCTTCTTGAATCGCTGCAGTCCACCTGCTGTGGGTTGACCCACAGTGTTTTAGGGAGGGAATTCCAGGATTTTGACTCAGTGACTGTGAAGGAACAATGATATATTTGCAAGTCAGGATGGTGAGTGGCTTGGATGGGAACTTGCAGGTGGTGGTGTTCCCATGTATCTGCTGCCCTTGTCCTTCTAGGTGGAAGTGGTCATGGGTTTGGAAGGTGCTGTCTACGATTCTTTGGTGAATTGCTGCAGTGCATCTTGTAGACAGTACACACTGCTGCTACTGAGCGTCGGTGGTGGAGGTTTGTGGTTGTGATGTCAATCAAGCGGGGCTGCTTTGTCTTGGATAGTGTTGAGCTTCTTGAGTGTTGGAGCTGCAAGGTAAGTGTTTTTTATTAGTCACAAGTAGGCTTACATTAATGCTGCAAGGAAATTCCCTAGTCGCCACACTCCGGCGCCTGAAAGTTTGTACAAATGTTTCTGCCCGGTTCCGAACCAGAGACCTTTTGTGTGTTAGGTGAATGTGATAACCACTACAAGTGGGGAGTATTCCATCACACTCCTGACTCTTGCCTTGTAGATGGTGGGCAGGTTTTGGGGAGTCAGGAGGTGAGTTACTCTCTGCATTGACCATCTTGCATTTTTAGTCATCCTGAGGTCATGAAAAGTCTAAACATGCAAGCCCTTTCTTCTTCCTCCACAACATTACCTCTGCTGTTCCCCAGGGATCTACCCGTGGCACTTTCCTATTTCTCATCTGTATGCTGCCCTTCAGCATCTGAAAACGCGGAGTTAGTTTTCATATAAATGCAGACGGCTCTCAGTTCTATCACACTATCACTCCTCTTGGCTCTTCAACTATTGCTAATAAGGAATTCCCTACCTAACAGCAACATGGAAGTACCTACACCTTAAGGACTGCAGCTCATCGCCACCTTCTCAAGGACAATTAAGGATGGGCAATAAATGCTGAGCTTGCCAGCAATGCACACATGTCATGAACAAATACAAAAATGGCCCATCTGCTCTGCTGCTAACTTCGATTTGAGTTCTGTGCTACAATGGACCTTAAATTGACCATTCTTAAATATTTTGGGTGGCACGTTGACACAATGGTTAGCACTGCTGCCTCACAGGGACTGAGTTCGAATCTCAACTTTGGTCACTGTCTGTGTGGAGTTTGCACATTCTCCCCGTGTCTGTGTGGGTTTCCTCCGGGTACTCCGGTTTCTTCCCACATTCCAAAAGATGTGCGTGTTTGGTGGATTGGCCATGCTGAGTTGCCCCTTGGTGTCAGGGGGACTAGCTAGGGTAAATGCATGGGATTATGGGGAGAGGGCCTGGGTGGGATTGTGGCCGGTGCAGACTCGATGGGCCGAATGGCCTCCTTCTGCGCTGTAGGATTCTATGACATGATGATAACAGTAAGATTTGCTAGTCTATTGGAAGGAGAAAGTGCAAAGATATATGTTGATGACTGCTAACTGTAAAAACAAGCTGACAGAATTTTCAATTTTATTTTGATCTTTGGAATGAAAAAGCCAAGAGGAATGATGGATATATATAAAATCTAAAAAACCCATCAGTTATAGTACAATACGCAGCATTGTGTTCCATTCTATAGGAAGAATATCGAGGCTAAAACATTGAAAGGATGAGTTAGGGTGGCTATGGACATATTGTTTTCAATAGTCAATGGATCAAGAACATGGAAACTTAGAACATATAGAACATAGAACATAGAACAGTACAGCACAGAACAGGCCCTTCGGCCCACGATGTTGTGCCGAGCTTTATCTGAAACCAAGATCAAGCTATCCCACTCCCTATCATCCTGGTGTGCTCCATGTGCCTATCCAATAACCGCTTAAATGTTTCTAAAGTGTCTGACTCCACTATCACTGCAGGCAGTCCATTCCACACCCCAACCACTCTCTGCGTAAAGAACCTACCTCTGATATCCGTCCTGTATCTCCCACCACGAACCCTATAGTTATGCCCCCTTGTAATAGCTCCATCCACCCGAGGAAATAGTCTTTGAACGTTCACTCTATCTATCCCCTTCATCATTTTATACACCTCTATTAAGTCTCCCCTCAGCCTCCTCCGCTCCAGAGAGAACAGCCCTAGCTCCCTCAACCTTTCCTCATATGACCTACCCTCCAAACCAGGCAGCATCCTGGTAAATCTCCTCTGCACTCTTTCCAGCGCTTCCACATCCTTCTTATAGTGAGGTGACCAGAACTGCACACAATATTCCAAATGTGGTCTCACCAAGGTCCTGTACAGTTGCAGCATAACCCCACGGCTCTTAAACTCCAACCCCCTGTTAATAAAAGCTAACACACTATAGGCCTTCTTCACAGCTCTATCCACTTGACTGGCAACCTTTAGAGATCTGTGGATATGGACCCCAAGATCTCTCTGTTCCTCCACAGTCTTCAGAACCCTACCTTTGATACAAGATTAAAAGTAAGGAATCTGGGCTGGGAGGCAGGAGTAGCATTTTCACAGGGATCTGAAGCTTTTTTGTTCACTTGTATAAAACCACAAGAAATAGGAACAGGAAAAAACCATTTGGCCCATTGAGCCTGCTCTGCCATTCAATATGATCATGGTTGGTCTTGGACTACCACTCCACTTTCCTGCCCATTCCCCATAGCCCTTTGATTTTCTGAGAGAGCAAAGATCTGTCTGTCCTAGCCTTCAATATATTCAATGATGGTGCATCCACAATCCTCTGTGGTGGAGAATCCCCGAGATTCACAACCCTTTGAGTGGAGATATTTCTCCTCAGCTCATTCCTAAATGATTGTCCCCTTATCCTGAAACTGACCTAGATTCCTCAGCCGGGGGAAACAACCTCAGTATCTAACCTGTCAAACCCCTTCATAATCTAGAATGTTTCAATGAGATCACCTCTCATTCTTCTTAACTGCAGCAAATATAGACCCAATTTACTCATAGGACAACCCTCTCATCCCAGAGACCAATCTCATGAATCTTCACTGTCCCACCTCCAATGCAAGTATATCATTTCTCAGATATGGAGATCAAGATTCAGCACAGTGTTCCAGGTGCGGTTTCGCCAAAATTTTAGTAAGACTTCTTCATTCCTACACTCCAATCCTCTTGCAATAAAGGCCAGTATGCTGTTTGTTTTCCTAATTGCTTGTTGGACCTACATGCTAACCTTTTGTGTTCTTTGTACAAGTACACCAAAGTCTCTCTAAACATCAACACTTACAGATTTCACACCTTTAAAAAATGTTCTGCTTTTCTATTCCTCGGACGTAAGTGAATAATCTCACACTTCCCTGCACTATACTCCATCTGCCACAATGTTGCCCATTCACTGAACCTGTCTACATCTCTTTGCAGCCCCCTGTTTGTGTCCTCCTCACAGCTTACATTCCCACATAGATTTATATTGTTACATTAATCTCTGTCTGTTGGTCTAAGTCATTCACAGATGCCCACAGATGTGCGAATTAAGTGAATAAAATTGCCCATTAGTGCCCAAAGATGTATAGGTTTAGGTGAATTGACCATGGTAAAATGCCCCTTTGTGTCCAAAAATGTGTAGGTTCGATGGATTAGCCCGGTAAATGCATGGGATTACGAGGATAGAGTGGAGGGTAGGCTTGGGTGGGATGGTTTTTCGGAGCGTCAGTGCAGACTGGATGGGCTGAATGGCCTATTTCTGCGCTGTAGGGATCCTATGTTTCTATATTGTAAGTAGGTGCTCCAGGCAAAAACAAAACCCTTCGATAGTCAAGATTAGATTGAATCAGTAAATGAACGGAAATGGTGTTGATGAGATATGGGTTTCGGGTAGATAAATGCGATTGAAATTGTTTATCTCCTTGGTGGATAATGGTGATACTGACAATTGTGTTACGTGGCTTGTTTCCATGTTGTAATGTAGATATATTGATATATAAAGCACTAAGCTCCATGCTTTACACCCTGGAGGACTAAACGTCTTCTAAAGTTTTAATAATAATTTTTGCCTTAGGCTCTTGCTGCACTCTGGAATTTACTGACCCAATGGACTCCAGTTTGGACAGAATTTCTCATTGGCGTAAGGCTCAAAACGTTACTCAGGCGCTTGTCCCTCATGATTTGTGCCATCTCTGCATCTCTCAGTCATTCCCCCAGGCCATTACATTTGGCACGGAGGGATTTCCCGTACAACCTATCTGTACACATTCTCCAATTCCTCGCCCTTCACCGCCTGGGTGTGCTGTCTGGCAGATTCAGGGGTTGTTAATGGAGGGCACACAACATGGGAGTCCCCCTGCCCTAGTTGAAATCTGGAGTGGAGTAGATTTCATTCAGCAGTTTTTAGATTTTCAAGTTAATTCCTGGCCTTCCTTGCAGCCTTTGTGGCATGGGTGAGTCTGTTTATTTCATCTGTGCAACTTGCAATTTCTGTTCCGTTACATTAACATCTGCTGACCTTTGGCTGCCTGGTGCAGGGGAAGGCAGGCAAGTCAGAAGATGTCCTTCTTCATCCGCTCCTGCAACATCCAGGTTGGACACAACTGCTGGGAATGGTTACTGCTGCCTGCCTTTATTTTGTGGTTTAGTCCATTCCAGGTGGATCTTCAGTAGGAACATGCAATGTATACTGGCACACTTGATGCTAGAAGGATTGGTAATTGAGGAACGGTGCTGGAACTGGTGTCCTAGCGAGCCGCATAACAAGAGAAGTAGAGAGGATCTTAAACTGAATAGTGCGGGCAAGGGATCACATTTGGGAAGATGTAGTAAAACAAAGAGTAGAGGCAGGGCAAGAGAGAAAGTTAGCAAAATGGGAAATGATAAATAGGCCATGACAAGAAGGAACGAAGAATACACATCTGAGGGTAAATCAGCAAATAAGGCTAGATGCCACAAAAGGCTCCGTATCTGAATGTACATAGCATTTGAAACAGAACAGATGAACTGATAGTGCAAATAGAAATACATAAGTAGGATCTGATCGCCATTACAGAGACATGGCTAGAGGATGACATAGATTTGAGCTTGAATATCAAAATGTACATGACGTTTAGGATGGACAGTAGGTTAGTTAAAGGTGGAGGAGTGGCTCTTTAATTAATAATGGTATTAGCACATTATAGAGGGATGACCTAAATTCAGGAAACCAGGACGTAGAAGTGATTTGGGTTGAGATGAGAAATGATAAAGGCAAGAAGTCCCTTGTGAGAGTGGTGTACAGTCCCCTAACTAACTACATGGTAGGATAGAATGTAAAAGAAGAGATAGTGGGAGCTTGTCAGAAAGGTATGGCAATAAGCATGAGGGATTTCAATCTACATATAGGGCAGGATTTTATGGCCATGCTCGGGCGAGACCGGAAAATCCCACCCGAGGTCAATGGACAGTAACATTGTCTGCCCCTCAACCGTTCCAATTCCGTGGCTGGCGGGGCGGTAGAATTCCGGCAATAGATTGGAAAAACCTGATGGACAAAGCGTAGATGAGAAGTTCAGAGAATGTTTTTGGTATAGTTCTGGAGCCAAGCAGAGAGTAGGCTATACTAGACAACGAGATAGGATTAATTGAATACCTCAGAGTGAAGGCACCCCGAGGTAGCAGCAATCATAACCATGATTGAATTTTACATTCAGTTCGAGGGAGAGAAGAGTGCATCCAAAACTGGTATTTTAAACCTGAATAAGGTCAATTATGAGGGCATGAAAGCAGAGCTGGCTGGAGTGAACTGGCAAATGAGGTTAAGGGATGGCTCAGAGGTTCAGTGGCAGGCATTTAAAGGGATGTTTCAGAATAAACAGAATAGACACATCCCAATGAGAAAGGAAAATTCCAAAGGGAGGACCCACCATCCGTAGTTATCCAAAAAAGTGTCGAATTTAAAGGAAAAGGACATCATTGCATAGGTCAGAAGATCAGAAAGAATATAAAGAAAAACAGCTAAGAATGACAAAACGATTAATAAGGAGGGATGAATTAGAAAACGAGAGAAAACTAGCTAGTAATATCAAGGTGGATTGTAAGAGTTTCTACAGATATTTAAGTCAGAAAAGAGTTAACAAAGTGAGATTTGTCCTATTGAATGTGTCTGGAGAATTTAATTATGCAAAGGAGAGAGATGATGGATGGGTTAAACAGGTATTTTGCATCAGACTTCGCTATAGAGGACACAAGTACTATCCCAGAAGTAGATGTAAATAAGGAAATGGAAGGGAGGGAGGAACTCAGGAAAATTACAATCACCAGGGAAATGGTATTGAGTAAATTGTGGGGGTTGCAAGCTGACAGATCCCCAGGCCTGGATGGACTTCACCGGAAGGTCTTGAAAGAAGTGACTAATGGGATAGTTTGGAAGATAGCAAATGTAACTCCATTATTTTAACAGTGAGGGATACAGAAAGCAAGACTGGTTAGCTTAACATCCATCTTAACTGTTAGAAGCAGTTTACCCAATCTCTCCTCATAACTAAGCCCTTCCATACCAGGCAACATCCTGGTAAACCTCCTCTGTACTCTCTCTAAAGCCTCCACGTCCTTCCGGTAGTGTGGCGACCAGAACTGGGCGCAGTATTCCAAATGCGGCCGAACCAACGTTCTATACAACCGCAACATCAGACCCCAACTTTTATACTCTATGCCCCATCCTATAAAGGCAAGCATGCCATATGCCTTATTCACTACCTTCTCCACCTGTGACGTCACCTTCAAGGATCTGTGGACTTGCACACCCAGGTCCCTCTGCGTATCTACACCCTTTATGGTTCTGCCATTTATCGTATAGCTCCTCCGTACGTTAGTTCTACCAAAATGCATCACTTTGCATTTATCTGGATTGAACTCCATCTGCCATTTCTTTGCCCAAATTTCCAGCCTATCTATATCCTTCTGTAGCCTCTGACAATGTTCCTCACTATCTACAAGTCCAGCCATTTTCGTGTCGTCCGCAAACTTACTGATCACCCCAGTTACACCTTCTTCCAGACCGTTTATATAAATCACAAACAGCAGAGGTCCCAATACAGAGCCCTGAAGAACACCACTAGTCACAGGCATCCAGCCGGAAAAAGACCCTTCCACTACCACCCTCTGTCTTCTGTGACCAAGCCAGTTCTCCACCCATCTAGCCACCTCCCCCTTTATCCCATGAGATCCAATCTTTTGCACCAACCTACCATGAGGGACTTTATCAATCGCCTTACTAAAGTCCATATAGACGACATCTACGGCCCTTCCCTCGTCAACCATTCTAGTCACTTCTTCAAAAAACTCCACCAGGTTCGTGAGGCATGACCTCCCTCTCACAAAACCATGCTGACTATCGTTAATGAGTTTATTCCTTTCTAAATGCGCATACATCCTATCTCTAAGAATCCTCTCCAACAACTTCCCTACCACGGACGTCAAGCTCACCGGCCTATAATTTCCCGGGTTATCCTTCCTACCCGTCTTAAATAACGGGACCACATTAGCTATCCTCCAATCCTCTGGGACCTCACCTGTGTCTAGTGACGAGACAAAGATTTGCGTCAGAGACCCAGCGATTTCATCTCTCGTCTCCCTGAGCAGCCTTGGACAGATTCCATCAGGCCCTGGGGATTTGTCAGTCTTTGTATTCCCTAAAAAACCGAACACTTCCTCCCTTGTAATGGAGATTTTCTCTAACGGGTCAACACTCCCCTCCGAGACACTCCCAGTCAACACATCCCTCTCCTTTGTGAATACCGACGCAAAGTATTCATTTAGGATCTCCCCTACTTCTTTGGGCTCTAAGCATAATTCCCCACTTTTGTCCCTGAGAGGTCCGATTTTTTCCCTGACAACCCTTTTGTTCCTAACGTATGAATAAAATGAATAGTAGGATGCTCGGAAGTACAGAGGACCAGAGGGACCTTGGAGTGCATGTCCAAAGATTCCTAAAGGCAGCAGGACCAGTAGATAAGGTGGTTGAAAGAACATAAGAACATTTCTGTACTGTAGGGTTTCTATGATGATAAGAAATAGGAGCAGGAGTAGGCCATCTAGCCCTTCGAGCCTGCCCCGCCAATCAATAAAATCATGGCTGATCTGATAGTGGTTTAGTTCCACTTACCCGCCCGCTCCCCATAACCCTTAATTCCCTTATTGATCAGAAATCTATCTACCTGTGACTTAAACATATTTAATGAGGTAGCCTCCACTGCTTCAATGGGCAGAGAATTCCAGAGATTCACTACCCTCTGAGAGAAGAAGTTCCTCCTCAACTCTGTCCTAAACTGACTCCCCCTTATTTTGAGGCTGTGTCCTCTAGTTCTTGTTTCCTTTCTAAGTGGAAAGAATCTCTCTGCCTCTATCCTGTCGAGCCCCTTCATTATCTTATATGTCTCTATCAGACCTCCCCTCAGCCTTCTAAACTCCAACGAGTACAGGCCCAATCTACTCAATCTCTCCTCATAAGCTACACCCCTCATCTCTGGTATCAACCTGGTGAACCTTCTCTGCACTCCCTCCAAGGCCAATACATCCTCCTGCAAATAAGGGGACCAAAATTGCACACAGTATTCTAGTTGCAGCCTCACCACTACCTTGTACAATTGCAGCAAGGCCTCCCTGCTTTTATACTCCATCCCCTTTGCGATAAAGGCCAACATTCCATTTGCCTTCTTGATTACCTGCTGCACCTGCAAACTGAGTTTTTGCGATTCATGCACAAGGACCCCCAGGTCCCTCTGCACAGTAGCATGTTGTAATTTTTCACCATTTAAATAATAGTCCATTTTACTATTATTCCTTCCAAAGTGGATAACCTCACACTTGTCAACGTTATACTCCATCTGCCAGATCCTCGCCCACTCACTTAGCTTATCCAAATCTCTCTGCAGACTTTCCGCATCCTCCACGCAATTCGCTTTCCCACTCATCTTTGTATCATCTGCAAACTTTGTTACCCTACATTCGGTCCCCTCCTCCAGATTGTCTATGCATATGGTAAACAGTTGAGGCCCCAGCACCGATCCCTGCGGCACGCCACTAGTCACCAACTGCCAACCAGAAAAGCACCCATTTATTCCAACTCTCTGCTTCCTGTTAGATAGCCAATCCTCAATCCACGCTAACACTTTACCCCCAACTCCGTGTACCCCAATCTTCTGCAGCAACCTTTTGTGAGGCACCTTATCGAACGCCTTCTGGAAATCCAAAAACACCACATCCACCGGTTCCCCTCTGTCAACCGCACTCGTTACACCTTCATAAAAATCCAGTAAATTCGTCAAACACGACTTTCCCTTCATGAATCCATGCTGCGTCTGCTTGATCAAACCATTTTTTTCCAGGTGTCCTGCTATTTCTTCTTTAATGATGGATTCCAGCAATTTCCCAACTACGGACGTTAAGCTAACCGGCCTGTAGTTACCCGCCTTTTGTCTACCTCCTTTTTTAAACAGTGGCGTCACATTAGCTGTTTTCCAATCAGCCGGCACTTCCCCAGAGTCCAGCGAATTTTGATAAATTACAACCAACGCATCCGCTATTACTTCTGCCATTTCTTTCAGTACCCTGGGATGCATTCCATCCGGGCCCGGGGACTTGTCTACCTTTTGTCCCATTAGCCTACCAAGCACTACCTCTTTAGTAATAGTAATCGTTTTAAGGACCTCACCCCCTACAGTCCCACGACCAATTTTCGGTAAGCTATTTGTGTCCTCATAGAAATCATAGAAACCCTACAGTGCAGAAGGAGGCCATTCGGCCCATCGAGTCTGCACCGACCACAATCCCACCCAGGCCCTCTACCGTGAAGACCGACACAAAAAACTTGTTTAAGGCCTCGGCCATTTCCTCGTTTCCCATTATTAAATCCCCCTTCTCGTCTTCTCAGGGTCCAACATTTACTTTAGCTACTCTTTTCCTTTTTATATATTTGTAAAAACTTTTACTATCAGTTTTTATATTTTGTGCTAGTTTAGTTTCATAATCTATCTTTCCTTTCTTTATTGCTTTCTTAGTAGTTCTTTGTTGTTTTTTAAAGCTTTCCCAATCTTCTAATTCCCCACTAGTTTTGGCCACTCTGTACGCATCGGTTTTTAATTTAATACTCTCCTTTATTTCCTTCGTTATCCACGGCTGGTTATCCCCTTTCTTACATTCCTTTTTTATGACAGGAATATATTTTTGCTGAGTACTGAGAACAATCTCCTTAAAAATCCGCCACTGTTGCTCAGCTGTCCTACCAACTAGTCTGCGCTCCCAGTCTACATTAGCCAATTCTATCGGAAAGATGTGATTGCACTAGAGAGTGTCCAGAGGAGATTCACCAGGATGTTGCCTGGGCTGGAGCATTTCAGCTATGAAGAGAAGCTGGTTAGGCTGGGGTTGTTTTCCTTCGAGCAGAGCAGACCTGATTGAGGTGTACAAAATTATAAAGGACAGAGATAGAGTTGAGAAGAAGAAAGTTTTTCGCTTAGTAGAGGGATCAATAACCTGGGGACAGAGATTTAAGGTACGGGGCGGGAGATTGAGAGGGGATGTGAGGAAAAGCTTTTTCACCCAGATGGAGGGGGGAATTTGGAACTCACTGCTTGAAAGTGTGGTAGAGGCGGGAACCTTCACAACATTGAAGAAGCATTTAGCTGAGCACTTGAAACATTAAACAAGGCTACAGACCAAGTGCTAAAAAATGGGACAGGTGCTTGATGGCTGGTGCCGACACATTGGGCCAAAGGGCATCTTTCTGTGCTGTATGGTTCTATGACTCTACTTTTAAGATAGAGTGAAGTAAATTCTTCATAACAAGGGGTGAAAGGTTATCGGGGGTTAAGTAGGAATGTGGGGTTGATGTTACAATCAGGTGGGCCATGCATGCATCTTATTGAATAGTCGAGCAGGTGTAAGGGGCTGAGTGACCTAATTTATATGTATGTTTGTCAGAAAAGATTATTACTTAATTTGTATCTTTTCTTCATTATTATTTTAAAATATTTTGAATAGTTGGCCCCCACTAAAATTTCATAACACTGGGGTTAAAACCAGGGTGTCAACCTTCTACTTAGAAAGACAAAGTGGACTTTTCTCACTTCCTTGTGGAATTTTTTGCAAGATCTGGTGGGAGTGAAGTCACTTTGTTGGGTTTGAGAATTTAATGTGGCATCAGCAGATCTCCCTTCCTTACACAGGACAATATATCATGCATTCTAAATCACTGGGAACCTAAGTGAAATAATTGTGGTGCTACACACAATGGAAAGTGTGACATTATGTGTTGTGGAACAGGTTTTGTGTTTCCATTTTAGATTTTGCAAGGGTGTTGGCATGCCAACATGTGTTGTCTCATCACGGATTTGGGGTGAGATTTGTGTTGCCTTTTTCTTTGTGGGGTGGGATTCTCCAGCCATTCACGCCGACGGGATTCTCCGGTCCCGCTGCGGTGAATGGAGATTTGGCTGAGTGCCAAATTCTCCATCTTAGCAGGCAGTGGCGGCAGGGCATATGGCTAGAGAATTCCAGTCACTGGTGATAGGGTGGGAAGGTGGCACAGCGGTTAGCACTGCTGCCTCACAGCCATCAGGGACCCAGGTTCGATTCCCGGCTTGGATCACTGTCTGTGTGGAGTTTGCATGTTCTCCCCATGTCTATGTGGGTTTCTGCCGGGTGCTCCGGTTTCCCCCCATAGTCCAAAAGATGTGCTGGTTAGGTGTATTGGCCGTGCTAAATTCTCCCTCAGTGTACCTGAACAGATGCCGGAGTGTGGCGACTAGGGGATTTTCACAGTAAGTTCATTGCAGTGTTAATGTCAACCTACTTGTGAAACTTATGAATAAAAACTTAAACTAATTATGCATTGTGGAACAGGTCCAGATGCGGTGAACGGAGATTTGGCTGAGTGCCAAATTCTTTATCCTCACTGGCAGCGGCAGGGTAGGAACGACTGGAAAATTCCGGTCCAGATCTGAACATGATGATAATAGTTGGTGGACGAAAGGTCAGCCAGATTTGAAATGTTGGCTCTGTCTCCCGCACTCTCTCAGCACAGAGGCTGCCAGATCTGCTGAGATCTTCCAGTACTTTCGTTTCAGATTTGCAGCATCCACAGTGATTTGCTTCTAAATGATACTGGTGATGAAAGTGGGAGGAGGTTGTTGATGGGGTTGGGGGTGGGGGTTGTTGATGGGGTTGGGGGAGAGAGTTGTTGATGGGGTTGGGAGTGGGGGAGGGGGTTGTTGATGGGGAGGGAATGGGGGAGGCAGTTGTTGATGGGAAGGGGGTGGGGATGGGGTTGTTGATAGGGTTGGGGGTGGGGAAGGGGTTGTTGGTGGGGGTGGGGATTGTTGTTGGGGTTGGGAGGGGGTTGTCGATGGGGGAGGGGGTTGTTGATGCTGTTGGGGGTTGATGGTGGTGATGATATTGGGAGGGGGTTGTTGGTGGGGAGGGGGTTGTTGGTGGGGTTGGGAGTGGGGGAGGGGGTTGTTGATGGGGAGGGGGTGGGGGAGGGGTTGTTGGTGGGGATTGCTGTTGGGGTTGTCGATGGGGGAGGGGGTTGTTGATGCTGTTGGGGGTTGTTGGTGGTGATGATATTGGGAGGGGGTTGTTGGTGGGGGTGGGGGTTGTTGATGGGGTTGGGTTGGGGGTTGATTTGGGAGGGGGTTGCTGATGGGGTTTTTGGGGTTTATGGTGGGAGTGGGTTGTTGGTGGGGTGGGGTTGGGGAGGGGGTTGAGTTGGGGTTGTTGGTGGGGGAGGGGGTTGTTGATGGGGTTGGGTTGGGGTTGTTGGTGGGGGTTGTTGGTGGGGCTGTTGGTGGGGTTTATGGTGGGAGTGGGTTGTTGGTGGGAGAGGGGTTGGGGAGGAGGTTGGGTTGGGGTTGTTGGTGGGGGAGGCAGTTGCTGATGGGGTTGTTGGTGGGGTTGGGGTGGGGTTGTTGGTGGGGGAGAGGGTTGTTGGTGGGGTTGGGGTGGGGTTGTTGGTGGGGGAGGGGGTTGTTGGTGGGGTTGGGTTGGGGTTGTTGGTTGGGTTGGGGTTGTTGGGGTGGGGGTTGTTGGTGGGGTTGGGGTGGGGTTGTTGGTGGGGGAGGGGGTTGCTGGTGGGGTTGTTGGTGGGGTTGGTTTGGGGTTGTTGGTGGGGTGGGGGAGGGGTTGGTGGTGGGAGAGGGGTTGGGTTGGGGTTGTTGGTGGGGTGGGGGAGGGGTGGTGGTGGGAGAGGGGTTGGGTTGGGGTTGTTGGTGGGGTGGGGGTGGGGTTGTTGGTGGGGTGGGGTTGGGTTGGGGTTGTTGGTGGGGTGAGGTTGGGGTTGGGGTTGTTGGTGGGTTGGGGTTGTTGGTGGGGTGAGGTTGGGGTTGTTGGTGGGGTGGGGGGGGTTGGTGGGGGTGGGGTGGGGGTTGGGTTGGGGTTGTTGGTGGGGTGGGGGTGGGGTTGTGGTGGGGTGGGGTTGGGTTGGTGTTGGTGGGGGTGAGGTTGGGGTTGGGGTGTTGTTGGTGGGGGGTTGGGTGGGTGAGGGTTGGGTGGGGTTGGTGGGGGTGGGGGAGGGGTTGGTGGTGGGAGAGGGGTTGGGTTGGGGTTGTTGGTGGGGTGGGGATGGGGTTGTTGGTGGGGTGGGGTTGGGGTTGTTGGTGGGGTGGGGTGGGGTTGGGTTGGGGTTGTTGGTGGGGTGGGGTGGGGAGGGGTTGGGGTTGTTGGTGGGGTGAGGTTGGGGTTGTTGGTGGGTTGGGGTTGTTGGTGGGGTTGGGGTTGTTGGTGGGGTGAGGTTGGGGTTGTTGGTGGGTTGGGTTGGGTTGGGGTGGAGTGGGGGGTGAGGTTGGGGTTGTTGGTGGGGTTGGGTTGTTGGTGGGTTGGGGCTGGGGTCTGCATTGGGTGAAGTTCCTCTCTGAGCTATAGTGGGACATTAACCCTGTCGCTGCCTGGGGGCGGGGCGGGGCGGGGCGGGGCCGGGGGGGCTGGCGGCTGCAGCCAATGGGCGGCGGAGCGGGAGGTGTCCTGCCTCCAGGCGGCGGGAGGGGGCGGCAGAGAGCGGCAGCAGCAGCAGCGGCGCCGGGTGGCGGAATGGAGGCTTTCTGCAGCAAGGATGGAGCCGCCGTCTTCTGGGTGAGAGAGAGGGAGATAAACCCCCCGCCCCAACCGGGCCCCCGACCCCTTTCCCGGGGGCCGCCACTCACCCC